>NC_051390.1:44688733-44691233 GCF_015228065.2 Penaeus monodon | reverse complement strand
TAAAAACATAGCGATTAGCAAGCTTGCAAGGTGGTCCTCTGAATGCATAAGCACACATTTCACACACGCGTACGTTCCTCAGTCACCTTACTCGAGGTCGGCTGTTAGAGGCTGGCTAAGTGGTTTCATCTGCTTCTCCCGTGTTCCTATCCGTGTCTAATGCTTGCTTAATATTGTAACATTATTAAATTGTTGGTGGCAGTTTCCTATATTACTTTATAACTATATGAAGTCTTTTACATGCGTTGTTAGCCCTGCAGATAGTCGTCTGGATCATCATGTTATCTTTCGTATAGACCACGCTTGTGATCGCCCCTGTATAGTAATGTAAAGATGTTGGTTGTTGGTACGTGATATGCTGCAAGGGAACAATATGTTTTTCTATATTTCAGCGATGATCTCCTTACACAGTACCCTCTGTTTTTTTTATTTATGTTGTATTATATATGTTGGGGTGAGTATCTTTATTTTCACCAGTGTAATTGTAAAGTGCAGTGTAAGGTACTGACTGATGCGATGTTAGGATATCGTGCTGTCTATACGAGTCTTGGTTTTGGAAAATTTACAATATCTATATGAGTGTTTTTGATGGATATTCTAGCTTTGGTCCAATAAGTTAATTGTAGTCTTTATTTTTATTCTCTCGATGCAGCTGGAGAATCTTATGTATTTTCGAGCTGAGTGTTAGCAGATCTTACTTAATATTTAATGCATATAGCAATTCACCTGTTCGTAGTTCACAGTCTTAGTATTTTCTAATTATGTGTGAATGGTGTGTGGGTGATGTTAACCGTAAATGGTAAATTTGATAACTTCTGAAGCAGCAATCAATTGAATTTGCTGCCACTTGACTTGTATGGTTCAATGGAGCGAAAGGCTCTCTTGCTGCAACTCAGGAGTGAATGTGTAAAAAGAGCTATGCATATGAAGTTTCAATTAAATTTGTTGTCCATTTTACCGCAACCTATTAACAATATCACCTAAGGTATTAATACATTAATGTAGATTGATTATTACTTTCTGTGGAGGCACAAATTACCACACCCTTCCTGTGGATCTGTAATTGGTATACAAGGCCAAAAACGAATTTCACCCCTTTACCATGAAAATGTCCCTCATGTAAAAGAGGAGTGGGGTAACATTTCATTCTTCAAAATGTGTTCTCACTCTAAGGAACCAACGATACATAGTCTGCTGCAATAACTACAGTTGACTATATACCTACCCATGTTCAGGACTGCACGTGGACAAGGTGCTGTGTAGGCAATAGAACATGGGAGATGTGCAATTATCTAAATTTATGGCTCAACCATAAACGTTTAGATTATAGTAACTAATGGATGTTTCTTCTTATCTGCATCAGAGACCAAAGAAACGTTATTAATGCAATGGCATGAACATGAAACATTGCATAATAACGCAATAAACACTTGTTTGTTATAGTAAAATGCTATGAAGTTACCTTGTACTATTAAAATACTTGCCCAAAATGTTTTTTTCCCTCACTAAACACAACAGTCCTCCAGAGCGAGAAATCTTCAGAAAAATGCTGACACTCAGTCTTCTTTGTTGGCTTCCGTCAGAAAAGGCTTGATGACAGGAGTACGGAGGTGCCTTCCGGCAGCGTGGGGTACTTTATGAATACAGCGCAGACATGGACCCCGGTGTTTATCTTGGGTGAGCGAAAATGTTTCAGATTGCTTCGTCCCATAGATTGAAAATAATCTAGTTATTGGCATAATTTTTACTTGGTCAGGAAAGCATACTAATTCATCGTAATTGATGTTTTTTTTTTTTTTTTTTTTCATAATATTAAGTCCAAGTCAACTTTGGAAGAAATTATAAGAAAACTTAAAAATGTTGGGTAAGTTGCCAGTTACTGTTTACTTACCAAAGGTTATAAAAATCACAATATGTAGAGCGTAGGAGCAAGCACACTTCCTTGTGCCCCTGTCGTACTAGAACAACATTCACCCCTTGCCTTTAGAAAAACAAAGCTCCCATCCATTCATTAGAGGTGAAGTTTCCATGTCTGTTTATGCTTGTTTCCGATGTGTGTTCTTAGTGATACTTCAGTTGTTTACTAATGTTGTGAAAGATAAAGGTAGTAATTACATGTGCTTCAAAGAAACAAGGTATGTAGTTTCTTATTTAGGAACTCAAACCAACTGTGCACTTTTGCCCCATCCAGTACTGTATGTTTTCTTGTAACATTATCAAAATGATGAACTTGCATTGCTAGACTTTACGCCTTTTTTGTAGCATCTCCGAAACCAATAACACTGACACATCCTCACACATGTTAGCCCTTTCCACATACATTATTGGAAACCGGTTGAAATACTTTTCGGTTTGTTGGCCTCTACGTTGATACTAAGTGATACACTCCAGCCGGCCAATCAGAATGCGACAAAACAAAACAAAAAACATAATGATGCTTAAAATGTTTTTTTTGTGTGCTTTATTGTTAGTACAGCAAATACCATATCACAGAAAAGGC
>NC_051390.1:44676233-44678733 GCF_015228065.2 Penaeus monodon | reverse complement strand
GGAGGAGGAGGCGGAGGAGGAGGAGGGGGAGGAGGAGGAGGAGGAGGAGGAGGGGGAGGAGGGAGAGAGGAGGAGGAGGAGGAGGAGGAGGAGGAGGAGGAGGAGGAGGAGGAGGAGGAGGAAGGAGGAGGAGGAAGGAGGAGGAGGAGGAGGAGGAGGAGGAGGAGGAGGAGGAGGAGGAGGAGGAGGAGGAAGAAGAGGAGGAGGAGGAGGAGGAGGAGGAGGAGGAGGAGGAGGAGGAAGAAGAGGAGGAGGAAGGGGAGGAGGAGGAGGAGGAGAGGAGGAGGAGGAGGAGGAGGAGGAGGCGGAGGAGGAGGAGGAGGAGGAGGAGGTGGACCAGGAAATGGAGAAGGGAGATCGAAAAAAAAATTGAAAACGTTTAGAGATCAGGAGGAAAAACACTAAGAATATATAAGAGAAATAAGGTTTTTAAAAATTAAAGAGGTATAAAATGCAAGGAGAGAAAAAGACAGAGAAGAGAGAATGAAGAAGGTGAGAAAAGGGATGGCGACCAAAGAGGAGAGAACGGGAACGAAGGAAAGAGATAAAGATAATAAAAGAAAAGGAGGAAAGAATTAAGATAAAAATGAAAGGAAGGAAAGAGGTAAGATAATAAAAGAAAGGAGGCCATTTTCCCTTGTAATCTCCTCCTCCCACATACAGTCGCGTTTGCAACCTCCTTTTACGATGGGAATTCCGATTTGCCGAAGAAGAGGGTGTATGCGAAGAAGGAGAGAGAGAAAAACGGAAAGAAAGAAAGGGAGAACAGGAGTAGAGAAGGGAGAAAGTGAGATGGGGGAAGAGGGAGAGAGGAAGGGACGAAGTTTCGGGTGGAAGGGAAAGAAGGAGAGAGAGGGAGAGATAGATAGATAGGTAGATCGATAGATAGATCGATCAAAATAGATAGATAGATATAGATCGATCGACCGATAGATAGATAGATAGACAGACAGGTAGATAGATAGATAGATAGAGAGAGAAAGAGAGGGAGAAGAGACAGAAAAGAGCGAAAATAACCGCCAAGAAACAGCAGCGAACCCGGTAAGAATGAGCATCGGCAAGCGCACCCGCCGGAGACACTAACTCTTTCGCGAATGGGGAAATGTGTGGGAATTTCAACACCCGAGACCCGCTCCTTGCCAAGGGAATGACGCTCGCTCAGCCCCCGACGCCGGGAGAACACAACGCCAAACCCCGTTGTCGATTCGGCCGAAGCTGGCGTGTCAGAAGCACCTGGTTTTCGACTGTAACACAAGAACCCCGGCGCCGTCCGGATTATTGATACTTAACTCCGAGTGAGCAGAGGTTAAAGGAGTTGCCATATATCTGGGATGTACTTGTTGCCTTGCCATTATGTCGACGAAGCGGAGGGATGATATAAGCCTGACTCGTATAACAGCAAGAACACATACATATATATCTCCCTCTTCTCTCGCGCACACAAACCTGTTGAACTTCACGCTTGCATTGCTACGAGCAAAGAAACGGATTATTGTGAATATATAAAAAGAGGAAAACGACTGCAAATCCCATTTAATATTTTCCTTCCTTTACATCTTCCCTTATTTTCTTCTTCTTCTTCTTCTTTTTCTTCTTCTTCTTCTTTAAATTTCGCAATAGATGATAAAGAAGTGAAATCGAGGACGGTTTTCAGGAAGGAAGCTTTTGTTAAGGATGCCATTAAAGAAAACGGAATCAAAAAGGAGGGGGGGGGGAGAGGGGGGACGGTAGTAGTTTCACTTCCGAGGATCATTTCGTAGAAAGTTATGTGCCGATTCTAAGGTTTCTAGCATTCGAACCACTTTACCTTCGCATACCGAGAGAGATTGGTGGGTAGGTAGGTTGATTGGTTGGTAGGTAGGCAGTGAGAGAGAGAGAGAGAAAGAGGGAGGGAGGGAGGGAGAGAGAGAGAGAGAAAGAGAGAGAGAGAGAGAGGGAGAGAGAGAGAGAGAGAGAGAGAGAGAGAGGAGAGAGAGAGAGGAGAGAGAGGGAGGGAGGGAGGGAGGAGAGAGAGAGAGAGAGAAGAGAGAGAGAGAGACGGAAAGAGAGAGAGAGATAGGTAAGTAGGTAGGAAGGTATGGATTGGTGGTGTGTGTAGTTGTGTGTGGTATGAGAGAAGAGAGAGAGAGAGAGAGAAGAGAGAGAGAGAGAGAGAGAGAGAAGAGAGGAAGGTAGGTAAGTAGTAGTGAAGAGAGGAGAGAAGAGAGAAGAGAAAGAGAGAGAAGAGAGAGAGAAGAGATGAGAGAGAGAGAGAGAGAGAGAGAGAGGAGAGAAGAGAGAGAGAGAGAGAGGAGAGAGAGAGACGAAGGAGGACACGATAAAAATAGACAGAAGAAAGAAGAAGGTGGATAATAGATAGAAGAAGAGAGAACGAGAATATGAAAAGAGACGACGAGAAGATGAAGAAAGAAGAATTAGAAGAGATAATGAAGAGAGAGACGAACAGAAGAAAAGAAGAGAGACAGTAAAGATAGAAGAGAAGTAGAGAGAAGATAGATAG
>NC_051390.1:44671978-44674478 GCF_015228065.2 Penaeus monodon | reverse complement strand
TATATATATATATATATATATATATATATATATATATATATATATATATATATATATATATATATACATATATATACATATATATTCATAAGTAGAAAAGAAGAAGACGTAGAAAAGCAACAACAATAATAATAATAATAATGATAATGATGACAATAATGATGATAATAATAATAATGATAATAATAATAACAATAATAACAAATAATAATAATAATAATAATAATAATAATAATAATAATAATAATAATAATAATAACGTATGTATGTATGCATTCATATGTATATCTAAATAAATCTGTGTACCGACAATCTAACATTCTCTGGTATATCCATACAAACATTAATCTGGCCTTCATCTGATGTCTGCTGATCAATATCAATACTTACAACACTGACCTCATATTCCCGATATCAATGAGTACTTTAGAGACAGAGAATAGTCTATTGAAACAGTAATTAACCTGAAAAGGAAGGAAAAGAACTATGAGTCGTTTCATCCACGCGCCCGTGGTTTGTCTGAATATGAGGACATTCATACTAGACCTTCGACACAACTCATGAAATAGAAGCATAAAAAGGCTGAACGATGTCACAGCTGCAGGAAGAAAAGCATTGGCTGGAAGCAACACATGATCAAAGGACAGTTTTAGTCCAGCCCACAGGCGTCCTGTATGTGGGATTAGCCCGCTCAGGAGGTAGCCAATATCACCACAGGGACAGCAAGTAGGAAGATGATTCATCCGGTTGAAAAATTTGCTGACGTAAGTATTGCAAAGCTGATATGCACGTTTGGCTAGGCATGCTCTATAAATATACTGCTACTGGCAGTGCAAGGGCAGCTTCTGCTGACAATACAATTAATTCCAGAGTGGGGAAAGGAAGCACAGTTCTTACGTCAAAGGGTGGTTTATTGAAAACCACGGTTAAACAACTTCATATACAGTCTACAGCAGATGCATTTAAATACTTGACAGTAGGGTATCTTATCTCTGAAGTAGAAACAACGCAAATTGAGCTACACAAGGGTGAAATACATGTCCGTATCGCTCCATAGACCATGGTTACGTTTCAAAAGCTTACTTGCAACAGCGAGGAACACTTTCTTGTTACCTAACAAATCCTGGCAACTCATCCCTTCAAACGATGGGATACAACAAGAGCTAGTCGTGGCACTGGCAAGTTGAAAGCTATTGCTACATTAAAGGAAGGTTTCATACTGGACTCTCTCAATGTGAATGCTGTCTCTTTGGATATAGAGAAAGCCACCGAGCCCGTGGTTACTGCTTATGGTGATCATGTATAACCATAGTGAGTCCCGTTAAAACCTGTGAGTGTAAAAGATAGCTAAGGCCTATGATGTATAGCCACAGAATCATTAGTGCAGAATACAAAACGTTCAAACTTTCAAGTTATACAGTTGTGTATGGCACTTAATTCCCCCATCACTCGATATGCACAATTATGGCCGGAAAACTGACGAAATCCAGAAATCTGTCTTTCCAAGTACAGGGCAGTTATTTGCATGACTCGGATTACATGCAAAAAAAATAATTAACTAAGATTGTGACTAAGTGTGACACCAAATCACCTGCTCAGTCTCGCTGTGGCTCTCAAACAGATAAAGAGGAATGTGGGACAGAAAAAAGTAAGTTATGTAAGCTACATTCAAAACATTCGACGACATAGATTAATTCTTGACTTACTGGCTCGTGCGTTATTGGGTCTCTTGTAATAAGCTTCATACCACTTTTTTTCTCTTTTTTTTATAATATTTGGTATTCTAGATCTTTTGTGTATCGTTTTTATTTGACTTTAGCGTGTTACTACTTACCTTTATTAATTCATGTTTCTCGTTATCTGAATGGTCTGGGTAATATATGAACATTATATACGGATTTAATGATTTCTAAAACGCTGTCTGTGATTAGAAGACCACCTGCATCTCTATTTTCTATGCAATTAGCACCAGATAATTATTAATTTTTATTATATTATCTAGAATCTAGACTATAGGGCACAGAAATACAGAAAAAAACGATCTGTACCAAACAAGGTAAAAAAAATCGTCATGTGCTACAGCAATACAGAGATAGACAAATAAATAGATAGGCAACTAGATAAATAGATAGATAGGCAGATAAAGAGAGAGAAAGATAAAGTTAGATAGCGATAGATAGACAGATAAATAGATAGATAGATAGATAGATAGATAGATAGATAGAGAGAGAGAGAGAGAGAGAGAGAGATAGAGAGAGAGAGAAAGAGAGAGAGAAACAGACAGGCAGACAGACAGACAGATAAACAGACAGACAGACAGACAAACAGACAGACCTACAATACAGGGATAGACACGCATCAATTTAACCAGCATAATGGAAAAGCGAAATAGAATATGGTAAACTCTTACATTTAGTTCCAGCTGAAGACTCCAAAGCAATTTAAAATGATAATACAAAAAGGGGAACGAAATCCTGGGCCGCTCGCGGAGGGAAGCAAA
>NC_051390.1:44649478-44654478 GCF_015228065.2 Penaeus monodon | reverse complement strand
ATATATATATATATATATATATATATATATATATATATAGATATATATATATATGTATAGTTTATATATATTTATATATATGTATGACTTTATACATACATACGTTTTTATATATATATATATATATATATATATATATATATATATGTAAATATATGTATATATATATATGTATATATATGTATATATATACATATGTATGTATATATATACATACACCATACATAATAGCACATAAAAGAGATAAAAGTTAAAGGTGGAAGTAAACCATCAAAACGATAAAAGTGTTTTTTTTTAAAACAAGAGAGAATTTTAATGCAATTTACAGAGTAAATATGAGGCAACAACTCAGCTATATAAATGTTGCCAAGAAAAATGCTTGTTGCAAGTTAAAAATAGGAAAGTATAGTTATTAAGTTTTGGAAAAAAAAATCTTGTAACTCTACAGTTTATATATAAAACACAAGTATTCATTAGTTTATTTTAACATACTTGCACCCCTTCCCCCCACATATATAACAAACAGCGCACTCTCAGACCTCTCTTTCGCTTCCCTCTGCTTCCCCCTCCAACTCTCCCTCCTCCCCACCTCTCCTCCCTCCTCCCCACCTTTCCTCCCTCCTCCCCCCTCCGCCCCCCTCCCCACAAAGATATGTAAAGACGTAACCCATAAAATCAGCGTTTTTCCACAGCCGACGTGTGAGCTTCCTGTGAATTGGACATAAAAGCAGGTCCTGAGGCTTCACTTTTCTGTTAGTGTAAGGGGTGAGCGAGGAAGAGGAAAAGGAGGAGAAGAGGAGAAAGAAAGGAAATAGAGTAGAATTAGGAGAGAGAGATTGGGGGGAAGATGGAAGAGAGGAAGGCCAGGGAGAAAATAAGGAAAAGCCGAGGAAGAGGAAGTAGAAGGAAGAGTAATAAACAGAATGAGAGGAACTGAAGCGAAGAGAAGGGGGCCACAAACCCCAGGGAGTCCCCGGGATGCTGCCAGAAGGCCCGTGAAATAGTTTACCGTCTGTTTGATATTTAACAGTCAGTCACGCCAAGACAGTAAACTGGATAAACATATCCAAACGGTTTAGATATGTTTGAATAACTGCAACATAAGATCCTATTATACGGCATATCACGCTGGCCTAAACCAGATCAAGGTTAAGGTATATACCCTAAGCCTAGGTGGTCCCTATAACATT
The DNA here is from genome assembly GCF_015228065.2 of Penaeus monodon. Classification (NCBI taxonomy): domain Eukaryota; kingdom Metazoa; phylum Arthropoda; class Malacostraca; order Decapoda; family Penaeidae; genus Penaeus; species Penaeus monodon. Next base: position 44,653,288 of record NC_051390.1, on the reverse strand, counting down.
TCCCTTGTCACAGGGGGTCCGCAGAGGTTAAGTGGACTGAGAACTATTATTGTATGAAACCTGTTTGTTCCATTCCTGAATGAAACAGAAGGCTGTCACTGCACATGTTCTTCGAGCAAGATCCTTATAAAAAGAACAAGGGTGGTAGCAAGAAAAAGAACAAAAATAGACAAAGAGGAAGGAGAGACACGCAGCCACGATTCTACCGACTGTGAGGTCACGTGTCCTGAAGTTGCAACACGTGGACAGTTACCTGCTATTGTGATTACTTGTTACAGTTACCTTGTTTGCGGAAAGTTCAGTTTAGAAAAGATAAAGGGGAAGGGTGGAAGAGTGAAAAAAGGAGAGCAAGAGAAAGAAAATGAGAGATAAAACAAAGGAACAAAAGGAATAGGGAGAAGAATAGCAGAGAGAGAATAAAAGAATAACGGAAAAGAAGAGGGGGCGATAGATAAGAGTAGGAGAAAGATAGAAGAGTAGGGGAAAGAGAAGAGAGAAAAAATACAAAACAAAAGGAAAGAGAAAAAGAGAAGACAAAAACAAAATAATCAAAGAAAAATAAAAGAGAGAGAAAAAAGACAATAGCGTAATAATAGAAATCGGAAAAAAAACACGTAAAAGATAGAGATAAAGAGAGAGACCGAAAGACAGTGAGAGAGTGAGTGGGAGAGTGGAGAGAGAGAGAGAGAGAGAGAGAGGAGAGAGAGAGAGAGAGAGAGAGAGAGAGAGGGAGAGGAGAGAGAAGGGGGGAGAGAGAGGAGAGAGAGGGGGAGAGAGAGAGAGAGAGAGAGGGGAGAGAAGAGAGAAAAGAGAGAGAGAGAGAGGGAGAGTGTGGGGAGAGAGAGAAAAGGAGAGAGTAGAGTAGTGAGAGAGAGAGAGATGAGAGAGAGAGAGGGGGGGGAGAGGAGCGAGGAGAGAGAGAGAGAGAAGAGAGAGAGAGAGAGAGAGAGAGAGAGAGAGAGAGAGAGAGAGAGAGAGAGAGAGAGAGAGAGAGAGAGAGAACAACAACTCAAGCCACAAGAAGAGAGGGGAGGACAGAAAACCAGAAGAAAGAAGAAGCAAGAGAGGCCAGCCCCCCCCCCCCCCCGTCCATTAACCCTCTCGACCCCACCCCTTCTAACCTTGCAACACGCCATGCCAAAGTGCAAGTTGCAGAAGGATATAAACCCCCAACGGGAGACGTAAGGCTTTATTAGTCTTTCTAAACGGCGTTGCGCAGATGCATCGTTTGTCAGGTATTGGATGCTGCCTTTTGCTCTCCCGGGAGATGTCGTTGCGAGATGTCGGCGGATATTGTTTTATTGCGTTCGTGTTTATCCATCTTCTGAGGTCTTGCCGTGGGGAAGGGAGGGGGAGGGAGAGAGGCGGGGGGTAGGGGGAGATGAAAGAGAAGGAGGGAGGGAGACTGGGAGTGAGGAGGTATGGGGGTGGAGGGGAGAGAGAGGCTGGGGGAAGGGAGATATGGGTAGGAGAGATGAAGGAGGAAGAGGGAGAGAGGCTGTGAGTGAGGGAGAAGGTAGGGGTAGAGATAAAGGAGGAGGAGGGAGTGAGGCTGGGGGTAGGGGAGGTAGTATAGGGGTAGGGAAGGAGAAGGAGAGAGAGAGAGAGAGAGAGAGCGAGAGAGAGAGAGAGAGAGAGAGAGAGAGAGAGAGAGAGAGAGAGAGAGAGAGAGAGAGAGAGAGAGAAATACAGACAGGCAGACAGAGAGAAAGAGAGGTAGAGAGAAAGACAAACAGAAAAACAGATAGACAGAATACGAAAGGAAAAGAAGAATAAAGAGATAAAACTCATAAAATTAAAACAACAGTGGAAAACAGTGAAAAGAAAGAAGGAAAAGAATATTTCTGTGACTCATGATCGTGCTCGCAACTGTTAAGCAAATATAAATGAGCAATTTAACACAGTTGCTGGAACTGTCAACAGGAAATGCTAGAAAACACGCAATACCGATGTCAAAAATTAGGAAATAGACATACCTGAATATACAGTTACATATAGCAGAAAGAAACTCAGATAAGTAAAAAGAAAAAAAGGAAACACGAATAAATAAGGAAACGCAGCAGAGGAATATGAATAAGGAATAAGTTAATGAATTATTGATTCTTCCTAACATGAAAAAGAGATGAAGAATTAACATTCGGTTACGAAACCAGTCTGCTTTTCTTCTTGTCCTTTGTCATACTTATTCTTAGTCTAAAATGAAAGCACACTGCATGTCCATTAATGACATTTCTGATGACCATTCACATTATTACTATCATTTTCCATATTTTCAAATATGGAAAACAAATATAAGCGCACAGAAGCAAATACACACATATACACTCACGTATGTATGAAGGCATACATACATACATATTTATATATAACTATAACTATAACTATAACTATAACTATAACTATAACTATAACTATAAACTATAACTATAACTATATATATATATATATATATATATACATATATAATATATATATATATATATATATATATAATATATATATATATATATATATAATATATATATATATATATATATATATATATATATATATATATATACATATATGTACACATACATACACATACACAAACATATGAACATATATATAATATATATATATATATAATATATATATAATATATATATATATATATATATATATATATATATATATATATATACATATATATATATAGGCCGCGGTGGCCGAGTGGTTAGAGCATCGGACTCAAGACTGTCTCGACGGCAATCCTAGTTCGAGGGTTCGAGTCACCGGCCGGCGCGTTGTTCCCCCGGGCAAGGAACTTCACCTCGATTGCCTGCCTAGAAAACGACATATCGCCTTGAGAACTCAAAGGCATGTGTCGTAGAAGTCACCGCCGTGGTACAAACCGGGGTTTGATTAGGAAAAGGGCACCCAATCGGGCAAGGGTTCCCATATAACCTCTCAAATGAACTGGAGGGCCTGTGCCCTGCGGGGAAGGGAAATGGCGGGTAAAAAAAAAATATATATAACATATACATATATTAAATATAAAATTAAAAATAAATAAATATAATATATATATTATATATATAAAAATTATTGTATTTAGATATATAGATATAGATATAATATATATGGTTATATATTATTTTTAATATTTAAAATTTTATTTTTAAATTATATATTTTATATATATATATATATTTTATAATAAATATGTATAATTTATATTATTATGATATATAGATAGAATATTATATTTATTTTAATTTTTTTTATTTTATTTTAAATTTTAATATATTTTTTAATATTATATATTTGTGGGTGTGGTTGTGGTTTGTGTGTGTGTGTGTTGGTGTTTATATATATGTTTTATATATATATTTATATTATATATATATATAATATATTATAATTATTATTTATTTTTTTTTATATACACATATATATTAATATAATATTATATAATAAAATTATATATATTTTAAAATATTTTTATGTATAATATTATGTATGTTTTTGGGTTATTCACACAACACAGAACACTACACACCACACACACCACACACACCCCACACACACCACATAACACAACCACACACACAACACACAAACAACAAACACACAAATAATAAAAATTTAATAAATATATAATATAAAAAAATTATTTTTATTATATATATTAATATAAATATTATTATTAAAAATTTATAATATAATAAATAATAAATATATAAAAATAAAATTTTAAAATTTAATATTAAAATTAATATATATATTTTTAATTTTATATTATTATATATATAATATAAAAATAATACC
>NC_051390.1:44619478-44629478 GCF_015228065.2 Penaeus monodon | reverse complement strand
AACCTAGATACGATGAAGTTCCTTGGGCAAGGAACTTCACCTCGATTGCCTACCTAGCCACTGGGTGGGCAAGCCAGCCCAAGTCAGTGCTGGTCCCAAGCCCGGATAAATAGAGAGAATGATTACCTAAAAGGTACCACCGGCACTCTCCGTGGAAAGGAACTGGGGACCCTACCACGTACTCACTCCAACAGCATCACAACATGAATACTACAATTAAGTATCATGCTGTGACCACGGCATGATATATATAATATATATATATATATATATATATATATATATATATATATATATATATATATATATATATATATATATATATATATAATTTTAACAGCCATTCATTCCACTGCAGGACATAGGCCTCTCTCAATTCATTACTTGAGAGGTTATATGGCAGTGCCACCATTGCCTGACTGGATGCCCTACCTAATCAACCTCCTCGCCGAGGCGGAGATTTCCCCTCCCGTCGAAAAGGAAGTTTCCCCTCCCGTCGAGAAGGAGGTTTCCCCTCCCGTCGAGGAGGAGGTTTCCCCTCCCGTCGAGAAGGAGGTTTCCCCTCCCGCCGAGGAGGAGGTTTCCCCTCCCGTCGAGAAGGAGGTTTCCCCTCCCGTCGAAAAGGAGGTTTCCCCTCCCGTCGAAAAGGAGGTTTCCCCTCCCGTCGAGAAGGAGGTTTCCCCTCCCGCCGAGGAGGAGGTTTCCCCTCCCGTCGAGAAGGAGGTTTCCCCTCCCGTCGAGAAGGAGGATTCCTCTCCCGTCGAGAAGGAGGTTTCCCCTCCCGTCGAGAAGGAAGTTTCCCCTCTCGTCAAAAAGGAGGTTTCCCCTCCCGTCGAGAAGGAGGTTTCCCCTCCCATCGAAAAGAAGGTTTCCTCTCCCGTCGAGAAGGAGGTTTCCCCTCCCATCGAGAAGGAGGTTTCCCCTCCCGTCGAGAAGGAGGTTTCCCCTCCCGTCGAGAAGGAGGTTTCCCCTCCCGCCGAGGAGGAGGTTTCCCCTCCCGTCGAGAAGGAGGTTTCCCCTCTCGTCGAAAAGGAGGTTTCACCTCCCGTCGAGAAGGAGGTTTCCCCTCCCGTCGAGAAGGAGGTTTCCCCTCCCGTCGAGAAGGAGGTTTCCCCTCCCGTTGAGAAGGAGATTTCCTCTCCCGCCGAGGAGGAGGTTTCCCCTCTCGTCGAAAAGGAGGTTTCCCCTCCCGTCGAAAGGAGGTTTCCCCTCCCGCCGAGGAGGAGGTTTCCCCTCCCGCCAAGGAGGAGGTTTCCCCTCCCGTCGAGAAGGAGGTTTCCCCTCTCGTCGAGAAGGAAGTTTCCCCTCCCGTCGAGGAGGAGGTTTCCCCTCCCGTCGAGAAGGAGGTTTCCCCTCCCGCCGAGGAGGAGGTTTCCCCTCCCGTCGAGGAGGAGGTTTCCCCTCCCGCCGAGAAGGAGGTTTCCCCTCCCGTCGAGAAGGAGGTCTCCCCTCCCGTCGAGAAGGAGGTTTCCCCTCCCGTTGAGAAGGAGGTTTCCCCTCCCGTCGAGAAGGAGGTTTCCCCTCCCGTCGAGAAGGAGGTTTCCCCTCCCGCCGAGGAGGAGGCTTCCCCTCCCGTCGAGAAGGAGGTTTCCCCTCCCGTCGAGAAGGAGGATTCCTCTCCCGAAAAGGAAAGCGGCGCCGCAGTGAAAGTGATCGACTGGGTCTCAGAGCTGACCTGCGGCAAGGAGCAACAGTAGGAGGACTACATCGTGTCCTCCATCGGCTTGAACTGCGTCAACATCTGCCAGGGGTACTTCACGTACCGCGACCTGTGGCAGGAGAAGGAGCAGCGCCTCGCCGAGAGGAAGCGCCGCTTGGACCTCTTGGCCCAGCAGGCGAAGAAGCTGAAGGCAAAAGCTCAGAAGAAACTGGAAATCACTGCGTTCGACATCAGAGAGATCCTGAAGAGCCAGAAGGAAAAGAAGAAAGTGAAAGTCAAGAATAAGAAGCTCAACCAGAAGCAGCGCTGCAAGAATATATATATATATATATATACATCTACACATATAATTTTATACTAATATATATATATATATATATATATATATATATATATATATATATATATATATATATATATATATATATATATATATATGTATGTATATATATATATTAATACATACATACACACACACACACACAAATATATATAATCGCCGGAATGCACTAAAAAGGCACAATTTTGCGACTGCTCTCCGGTCATGATTTAATACATTGTTAGCATGCAATCAACATACCAGCCCACATAAAGAACAATGTATACCTAAATGATTGGATAGAGAACACATGCAAACATACGTTCACATCATCAGCCTCTCATTCATACAGACAGATACGCATAGACGCCACTTTATATTGATTACATTAAAGCACTTGTATACTAACACTGTCTCTTTATTTCTCTCTCTCTCATTCTCTCTCTCTCTCTCTTTCTCTTTCTCTCTCTCTCTCTCTCTCTCTCTCTCTCTCTCTCTCTGTGTCTCTCTCTCTGTGTCTCTCTCTCTCTCTCTCTCTGTGTCTCTCTCTGTCTCTCTCTCTCCCTCTCTCTCTCTCTCTCTCTCTCTCTCTCTCTCTCTCTCATTCTCCCCCCCCTCTCTCTCTCCCTTCTCACACGTACACAAACCTCTCACCCTGACCACGTATCCTCATATGAACGATATACACGAGAGGTCCATTACACGCTGACGTGTTGGGGTATGGGGGAGGGAAAAGTTAAGAGGTGTGGGGAGGACGGGGAGGGTGAAAGGCAGAAAGGGGGAGGGGAAAGAATGTGGGGGGATGGTTGGAGGACAGGGAGGATGGGAGGGGGGAAAGGAGGTAAGGGGCGGGGGAAGGGGTGAGAGGTAGAAAGGGAGGAAGAGATGGGGAAAGGGGAAGGTAGGCGGTGGGGTGGGGGAGGGTGAAGAATAAAGGCGTGGGGCAGGTTAAGGAAAAGGGGGAGAGGTATTGGTGGTGGAGGAGAAAGAAGAGGATTATGAGGATGAGGATATGGAGGACCGAGAAGAAGAAGGAAGAGAAAGAGAAAGAGAGAGAAGAGAAGGTGAAGGAGAGCTGGAGGAAGTTCCATGCCGTCTTCAATTTTATATTCCGGATATTAGCTTCCTTCTCTCATGGCTGATACATGAAGTCCCTCTTCCTACTCCTCTTCTTCGCCTCCTTCTTCCTTTCTTTTATTCCCGCTCTTCCTCGTCCCTTTCTTGTTCCCTCTTTATGCTCTTCCTCTCATTCTGCTTGCCTAATTCTAACTCTTCTGTTTTTATCTTATTTCTCATGTTTGTACATTTTCATCACTTTCTATTCTTTTCCCCTTTCTCTCCACAAAATTCTAGCTCTTTTTCTCCTAATCACCTTCCACCTCCCACACCGCCTCTTTTATCTCCTCCATTTATTCATCTCCTTCCATTTCTTTCTCCTTCCTCTTTCCCTTAACCTTTTCTTCTTCCTCTTCCTCTTACTCCTCCTCTTATGTAACAAACAACTTTTCTTCTCCTTTCATCTCCTTCACTTTTCCCTCTCTCTCTCTCTTCATTTATCGCCTCGGCCTCTTCTTCCACTGATTAACAAATGATTTCTAAGAATCCACTAATGGAAAGATTGAGTCTGAAATGACACGCAATCTAAAGGCATCACTGTCATCCTTAATTATCGTTACGTCAATCAAAACTTTTAATTCATCAAGTGCTTATTAATATATCTGGTAACCATTTATCGTTCGTATTTTTGTCATTATTATTACCCATATTGTTGTTATTATTGTTGCTGTTGTTGTTGCTATATTTTGTTGTTGTTATATACATATTGTTTCATATCTTTATCAATATTATTTCTATAACATATACTCAATTTTATCATCATCATAATTATTATCATTATCATTATTTATTGTTATCATTATTATTATAATCTTTATTATCATTATTATCAGTATTACCATAATAATAATTATAATTATCATTACTATTACTATTATCATCATCATTATTGGTGTTATTGTGATTATCATTATTATCATTACCATTAATATAAATGTAGCTGTTGTTTTGATTGATGCTGCCGTTGTTGATAATAATAATAATAATAATAATAATAATAATAATAATAATAATAATAATAATAATGATAAAAGTAATAATAATGATAATAATAATAATAATAATAATAATAATAATAATAATAATAATAATTGTTATTGTGGCGATTATAAAGACCTCTCTTATTATTAATAAAAAATATCATTCTCATTATCCTCACTACCATTCTCTATCCTATTATAATTATTGTAATGTTTTGTTATATGCATTATTATCATTATCAGGGTTACCATTATTATTTTTATTATAATAATTATTATTATCAGGATCATCACCATTATCATTATAATAATGGTTAATCTTATCATTATCATTATCATTATTATTACTATCCTTGTCATTATCATTATAATAATTACTAACCTTATCATTATCATCTTCATCACCATTATTATTATTATTATTTTTATTATCATTATTATCATTATTATCATTTTCATTATCATCATTATTTTTATTTTTATAATTTTCATTATCATCATTATTTTTATTTTTATCATTATCAATTTTATTATCATTATTATTATTATTGCTACTACTACTACTACTACTACTACTACTACTACTACTAAAGAAAATGAAAAAAAAAAATAATATAAAAAGCTAAAGGTAGGTTTCGAACAGGTGTGTGTTCTTTAGCGGTTCTTTAATGTTTATCCTTCATACTCTTTTGTCAAGGAGAATGAAGAGATGTAGGGAGGGAGATACAAGGATAGTATTAGGCAAAATATTAAGAGATTGGATGTATAGAGTGCTGGGTATGAAGGCAAAGAAGGGTATATGAGATGTGGCTGTTCGACTGTTATGTGTAGTAGAAGCATGCATAAAGAGGCCAGAATATCATACTGCTGAAGGAAAGGCAATGTCTCAGGAGTAGTATGTGCAAGTTCGAGAGGGAAATGTAATAAAAGGTTGTCTGATAGTAGTCAGAGGTATTTTAGAAGGAGGGAATGGTATAAAGAATCATTACTAAGGAGTTAAGTATTTGCCACAGATAGGGACCCCACACGAAGAGCTTGAGGTTGGAAGGAGCCTACGGTGTTTTGGGGAATAGGGTAAGGAGAGACAGAAATGTATGGAGAAAGATGAATAACTCAACCGAAAGAGATCTATCCTACATCCTTTCCAATCTTTTATTTGGTTAGAAGCGATGGGAAAGGAGGGGAAAGAGAGCAGAGGTTAAACACGCATTACTTTTCAGATCTTGATGCAAAAGTACGGGATATAAAGTGACTTAATAAACAGCCTGAGTGTGTTCCCTGAATTCTATTGATGTTAAAACGTATGTATCTTAGGATGATGGGTTTGATGAATAATAAATTACTAAGGTCGTGTTTTCGCCTCACGTCAAGTAAGGGACACAACCAAAATGTGATGTTTCATTAAAACGTTTCTGTGGCTTGTAAAAAATAACTTCTGTGAAAGTAAAACTCATTTAAACAACCAGAAATATATAAACGTAGGTATTACATCGACAAGAATATAAAAAAAATAATTACAATTGCCACAAACTTTCTAAAATATAAGGTCAATCTCTTGGCTACCTTCCGTTGTTATCAAAACTTGTAGGAAGTCCACACTTTCTAAATTTTACTTATAAATTTGTGTAATAGCTTGGAACAATTGTTAATATACTGCTGAACTACTTAAGACGTTAATTTATGTTTTGACATGATATTTAAACATAATTTTGCCATCCGGTAAGGCTGAGATAAGATACGTGAAATTGACAACAATTATCATTATCGTGATTATGATGACTATATCTATATCATTATCTTCATAATAATGATTTTTTTCTTATGTTAAACTTCAGTGTTATCATTCCATTATGGTTTTCGTTAACATTAATATCACCATGATTTTAATGCAAAAACATATTTTAGTAACATATTGTTTGTCAGTGACAAACAATGTCAGTCTTACAGCACATTCCTTTACATAGCAAATATCAGCTCTAGTCTTAAAATAAACTTTTATGTTAAAAGAAGGCATTTTTTAGCTTTTCATTTTGATTTCAAATACACTGACATATCCTCTCACGAAATGAGAAAAAAAGAAAGAAAGAAAAAAAAAGGAAAATGATGGAAAGAAAAAATGAGAAAAATATAAATTTATTCCTGGGATGTCGTTCGGAGACGGCAAAACTTTTTCCTGTGGTTTATTGACATCTGGCAGATATTGATCCTTTACAAGCCACAAAGTTTTGACATTTTTCTCTCAGGGCTCACGTGCTCACACACAAATCTCTCTCTCTTTCTCTCTCTCACACACAATCATACACATACACACACACACACGCGCGCGCGCGCGCGCACACACACATACACACACACGCACACACACACGCACACACGCACACACACACACACACACACACACACACACACGCACACACGCACAAACACACACACACACACGCTATTGTATGTACACATATGTAGACACGTATACACAGAAGAGAACTTCATGCATGTCATCCAAAACAACAACTTCTTGTGTATATATATATATATATATATATATATATATATATATATATATATATATATATATATATATATATATATATATATATATATATATATACATGTATATCTATCCACCTATCTATCTATCTATCTGTCTATCTACCTATCTCTCTATCTACCTACCTATCTATGTCTACATACACATATATATACATATTTATATATTTATTTATTTATTATGTATATATATATGTATACATACATATATATATATATATATATATATATATATATATATATATATATATATATATATGTATATATATACATATATATATATATATATATATATATATATATATATATATATATATATATGTGTGTGTGTGTGTGTGTGTGTGTGTGTGTGTGTGTGTGTGTGTGTGTGTGTGTGTGTGCGCGCACACATGCATATACGGACACTCCCAAACACATACCCATGAAATCCCCACCATCCCTCCCACATATACATACACGCGCACACAAACAGCGCCCCATCTCCATGTATATAATCACACCAGCTGACTCGCATATAAAATGTAGAGTACTGGATATTCTTTTTTTTTTCTTTTTTTTTCACCTAAAGTTTACAACCATGATTATTCATATTCTTGCGACATAATTTCATGAGACAAAAGTTGTAAATTACAGGAACCCGGTGATTTGCATATATGAATATGTTCATAAAAAGCGACTCCGGAATAGCGTTGGACCTTCGATGATTAAATGCGATATCAATTTTGTCTAGGCAGGGTGACAGATAGATCAATACGGGGGAAAATAGATGGGAGTATAGGCAGATAACGTCTGTTCACTTAAATCTGATATCTGGGTAGATAGAATACTTAGGCTGGGGAGTCACTTCGGTTAACAAACGAGTTTAATAAACTGTCGTGCAAACATCAACTCGTTTCTTGCCGGTTTAGACAAGAGAACTGACATTACTCAGTCATCTGTGGCTTAAAATGGCATTAACAGCAATAATGATAACATTATTGATGATGATGGTGGTGGTAATCATAATAATAATAAAGTAATATTAATGATTAATGTGTATCATAATTATCACCATCATACTGGTGATAATAATAATAATCATGATGTTAATAATACCAGTAATAATAATAATAATAACAATAATAATAATAATAATAATAATAATAATAATAATAATAATAACAATAACGTAATGATGATAGTGATAGTAATAATAATAAAATAATAATAAAAAAATAACAACAATAGTAATGATAATGATACTAATAATTATTATCATAATAATGATGATAATGATAAAGATAATATTTATGATAATGCTTATGATAATGATGATAATGATATGATAATGATAATAATAATAATGATAGTGATTGTTTTATTATGAACATTAGTCATAATAACAACAATAATGATCATTACTTATTAGCATAAACATTCTTCTTCTTTTAACGGTAGGTTCATGTCTGAGCCGCCGTGGTCACAGCATGATACTTAATTGTAGTTTTCATGTTGTGATGCTCTTGGAGTGAGTGCGTGGTAGGGTCCCCAGTTCCTTTCCACGGAAGCATAAACATAATTGTTATTATTATTATTAATATTATTATTGTTATTATTATATTTTTTTTATTACTATTATTATCATTATTACTATTATATGATAATACTCCCAGGTAATTTTCATCATGATCGCAATGAATGTTTGATTGCAAGCACTTCTCCTACTAGTTTCTGTTTCGTTTCCCATTTCCCCCTTCATAGCACGTCTCCTGGGGGCCGCGGTGGTCGATTGGTTAGAGCATCGGACTCAAGACTGTCACGACGGCAATCTGAGTTCGAGGGTTCGAGTCACCGGCCGGCGCGTTGTTTCCCTTGGGCAAGGAACTTCACCTTGATTGCCTACCTAGCCACTGGGTGGCCAAGCCAGCCCAAGTCAGTGCTGGTCCCAAGCCCGGATAAATAGAGAGAATGATTACCTAAAAAAAAAGGGTAACACCGGCACTCTCCGTGGAAAGAAACTGGGGACCCTACCACATACTCACTCCAAGAGCATCACAACATGAAAAAACTAAGTATCATGCTGTGACCACGGCGGCTCAGTCATGAACCTACCGTTAAAAGAAGAAGCACGTCTCCTCCCGTTGGGTAAGGTGTTGGCGCGGTCCGATCCAGTTTCCAGCCTTTTCTTGTTATCATTACATATCCTTCTAATGTTTTTCTCAGACGAAAATAAAGTGAAATAAGAGGTGGTATAATATTTTAGGACTAATTCTCCATTGATATTGTATAGTGCAAAGTGCTGTGACGAATGGTAATTGAATGAATATAAAAAATGATAAACTGATGAAGTGAACGTGAATGTAATGGGTTTTGCCACATGTAAGGATTAGAAATGTGGCATAGGCCATTTGTTTTCTCTCTATCATGTAAAAGGAATCCGTGTATAAATAATTTATAAAAACATAAGAAAGGAGAAATATTAATTCTTTACGGAATTAAGAAGCTAACAAATATTTACAAAACGAGTTTGTATAACTGACATTTTGAAACCTTGTTGATTGAAAACACCTGGATGTCCGAGTTAACTTCGAACGCCAAGGAAATGACTTTGTCTAAAATATAAACATTTAGATTAAGGAATCTGTAACTAAAAATTTATATCCGTAAGAGAAAAAGAACTGTAAATATACTACAATCCTCAGAGTTGCCAATGAGCACCTTGTTTCAACGTTTCCAGGTTCTAGCTATCAAAGTCAAGTGAACAGACTATGTCATTCATGCACAAGTGGCGAGTTTCACGGTTCTCTCTCGGCCGCCGCAGCGTCAACACCTCGTCTCCAGACACAGCTCCTGCACTGGAGCCGCCACCTCTTCGGGTTCCACCTTTTTGAGGATATGTTGCCGGGAGACGACTCGCCTTGTTAGAGGTATCCACCTCTCCTTGCCTCGAGTCCAGAGATCCCTTTCCGGGCTACTAGCGGTGTCGCCTCGTCGGTGTCTTAGACCGAACTACCTTCCACGGCCTCTCCCCCCTTTTTCTCCTTGAATCTCGATGAGACTTGTCAGTAGCTGCTGGGGCTGGCTGAGGGTCCCTTGCATCCAGCGTCTAGGTGAGTTTGGGGAGTTACCTTCACGAACTCCACCCCCTGGCGGCGAAACCGCATTTTGTCTCCGACAAGAGGAGACGAAGAGAACGAGGCGCTGTCTGGTGCTAGGGTCGGCGGCGGCGGAGGACGGGACGTTGTGGATGGCTGCGCCGGGTGCGTCCTCTGACGGCTCCAAGGATCCCTGCCTTGGAGGGGACCATGTCTCCCTGTTTTAAATGGCTGATCTCTCGGCCAAATATGACTCCACTGCAGGAAACGTCAAACCGTAATCAAGATAAAATACGGCCTAAAT
>NC_051390.1:44591978-44599478 GCF_015228065.2 Penaeus monodon | reverse complement strand
CCCAAACCTTCTACTCCTCCTCAGCATCTGGTACCCTCGTTTTGTTCTAGCTTTATCCCCATTTAATTCCTTGTAAAAAAATTTCTGGTCAACACTAAATGTCGATTTTGTCTGAACTGGTTAATCCTTTGATCGTATCTCTTAATTTTGCACTTTTGGCAATCATTCTTTGTTTCAATTTTTCAACCACAGTTTTAATACCTTTCTTATTCACCCGATATTTCTCCCTTTTGTCTCTGCAATTTTTCATTTTTCTTGTGGGTGGTTCACCTCTTAAGTCTCTCTCTAGTAGTTTTACATCTTCCCTTTTTCTTTTGATATCATCTCCAATGCGGCGTTTCACCAAGGATCTTTCTTAGCTCTAATTCCATCTTCTTTAACCCTAGCTGTTCTGCAACCCCATACAGTTGCTCCCTTATCAAATTTATTAGGTTTCTGTGATGTTTTTGGTTTCAAATTTTGGCGAATCACTTGATTTACTCTATTCATTTCTCTCTTCAGTTTGTTCCTATCAACCTTTTTAAAGGATATTCCTTCTGCTGTTTTTTTTTCAACATGAATTTTTTTAGATTCTCAACAATTACCCCCTTTTACTTTCAGACAAAGATATTTCTCTAACACATCATCATCTTCGACAAAAACCTCCATTTTGCTGATCATTTTCCTCCACATTTACATCATCCCCAAATTTTCCTCAACATCGCATCCACAAAAGTTTTCGTTATCTATCTCCCCTCTACCATCCTCCTCATCATTATTAGCTTCTCTTTTTCCCTCCCTCTATAACACTTCTTTTTAAACATTTCCAACTCAAGTTTCTGAAAGCCAACCGTTTTTTTCTGATGGTCTCTGGCCTGGTCACATATACGTTGCTCGTCGACTCAAACCCTCTCTGTTCCTCCATTCTCTGAACCTTTTTTTGCCTGGTATCCTCTGTTAGGTTTTCCATTTTCATCAAATGGTTTACTTCTGTAAAAACATTCCATAACTACTTTATTTACTTCTTTATTCCACTTTGTTCTCACAGTAGTAGGATAAAGACCGGGTCTCCGCTGTCGAACCGGAGAAAACCTCCGGGCGAGGGACCTTCCCCATAAAGTTCCAGCCCCATTCCACGCCGTTGTCTGGGTTATTTGATTTGGCATTACACTCATAAAGAGGATTGTGGGGGATAAGGGTCCCCAACCACCAGTGTTTTTATCGTGATACCATCACTAGGGAGGTTTGCTATTCAAAGCTAAAGATCCCCCCCCCCCCCATGAGACAGACTAGCCCCCCGCCGGACGCCAACCCGGTACTTCATGGTCTCCGGGGGTAATATTATTATTATTATTATTATTATTATTATTATTATTATTATTATTATTATTATTATTATTATTATTACTATCATTATTATTATTATTTTTATTATTATTATTATTATTGAGTTGAAGGTTTTGATTCGTCATTAATTCAAATGGACCACATCTTTTAAAAAGTATTTGGACCACATCTTCAAGAAAACGTTGTACCTGACACTAACATAGCCAACTGTTATATTATAGAATATATTTGAATACAGGAAATTCTGTGTTATTTTTTAGAAAAAAAATATTTCATTGTTAGTTAGGCTAATGATTATTGTATTGAGTATTGTAGATGATTATTACAGGTGAAGTAAGACGAGAATGAGAACGAGGCTTGCCAATATTGTACCTCCTTCAGACGAACTCTTTCATTTCAAATCAGTAATGAAAGCTAGGCTTCTTTTAATGTTAATTTTGGAGGAATATAATAAGTTAGGAATAAATGGAATATTGTTGAGCTAGTCGTGTCACTAGAGACTGATTTTGTAAACGAAGAACCGGACGAACTGGGGTACTCTTCTTATTTAGTGGAAAAAAGCGACCGAGGACGGTTGGAATCACTGCCTAGCCATGTTTGCAGAATAACTTGTAATGTAAAAATACTTTTGTAACTGGTAAGGGAAAACCCAAAGGAAATTTATCAGATTCTAGGAGAGGAAGACAAAAGTTATATTATAATAGTAAGAACAAATACAGTAAATACAATTGAAAGGTTTTCTTTATTTTATAAATGGGAAAAAAGAGCATGGCATTGGTGACAGGCGGTTTTTAAATATTTACCGCAGGTATTATTATTATTATTATTATTAATATTATTATTATTATTATTATTATTATTATTTTGCTATTATTATTATTATCATTATTGTTATTATCATTATTATTATTATCATTATTATTATCATTTTTATTATTATTATTATTATTATTATTATTATTATTATTATTATTATTATTACTATTATTATTTTGTGATTTTTCATTATTATTATTATTATCATTATAATAGTAATATGATAAAATAATAATAATAAATGATAATAATAATAATAATATAATGATAATAATGATATTAATGATAATGATAATAGTAATAATATTAATAAAAATATTATTATCATTATCATTATTATTATTATTATTATCATTATTATTATTATTATTATTATTATTATTATTATTATTATTATTATTATTATTACTATTATTATTATTATTATATATTACAATTATTATTATTGTTATTATTGTTATTTTGATAATAATTTTGATAGTAATAATAATAACAATGATGATGATGACGATGGTGATGATGATGATGATAATGATGATGATGATGATGATGATGATAATGATAATGATAATGATAATGATAATAATGATAATGATAATGATAATAATAATAATGATAATAATAATAATAATAAATAATAATAATAATAATAATAATAATGATAATAATAAAAAAAAATAATGATAATGACAATAACAATAATAATAATGGTGATAATAATAATAACAACAATAATAATTGTCATTATTTTTATTGCTATCATTATTATCATTATCTTTATTAATATCTTTCCTATTATCATTTTGATTGTTTTTACTAGTATTATTGTTATTATTGTTGTTATTATTTATCATTATTATTATTTTCATTATTATTGTTGTTATTATTGTTATTATATCATTGTTATCATTAATATCTATATTTCTATCATTATCCTTACTGTTATTTTTATTATTCTTATTTCATTATTATCTTCATCATTTTTATTTATATTATTATATAAATAAATATCATTATAATATCATTATAATTAATATCATAATAATCATTATTATTATCATTACCATTATTATCATTGTTTTTATTCTTATTCGTATTCTTATTCTTATTCTCATTATTATTATTAATATCATTACCATCATCATCATCACCATAATAATAATAGTAAGAAGAATAATAATAAAGAGAAGTACAGGTAATAATTATAGTATTTGGAGTAGTAGTAGTGGTAATAGTAATAACAACAATAATAATAGAAAAAAAAAATAATAGTAATAATGATAACAATTATAATAAGAATAATGATGATGATGATGATGATAATGATGATGATGATAATGATGATGATGATAATAATAATAATAATGATAATAATAATAATAATAACAATAATGATAATAACAATACTAAAAATAATAATGATAATGATACAATAACATAATTCATATCAATAAAGATAAAAGAGTAACACACACAGAGTGAGAAAGGGTGAGTGAGAGAAAGACAGTGAGTGAGTGAGTGAAAGAGAGAGAGCGAGAGAGAGAGAGAGAGAGAGAGAGAGAGAGAGAGATGTGAGAGAGAGAGAAAGAGAGAGAGAGAGAGATTGAGACAGACAGACAGACAGACAGACAGACAAATATACCGAGAAACAGATAGGGAGAGAGGCTCAGCATACAATGTTGACTCGCTTCTATAATTAAGAGTGAGAAAAAAGAAAGAGGGATTTCCATTAGTCTTCCTCGTAGGCCTTTTTATTCTGTCATAATAATTATCAAAAGAAGGAGGAAAGATAGAGGAGGAGAAAGAGGCAGAGAAGAAGTAAAAAAAAATTATGCATATATGTGTTTTATATATACATACATACATATATTATAAATTTTATATATATATTATATATAATATATATATTATATATTTTATTATATATATATTATATATATATGTAAATTATATATATTATCAGATATCCATGTATATATCCATGTAAAATAAATAATTACATATCTATATATGGTGGTTCAAATATATAAATTATATATTATTAGTATCTATAATTAATATTTTATATTATAATATATTATTATAAGTATATATATATTATATATATATATATATATAAAGCGAAAAGAGATAGGAAAAAGAAGAAAGAAGTGAGAGAAGGGAAAGAAAGAAAAGCAGAGAGAGAGCCAGTAATCATCTTCCCTGACTTTTAAAATAAAAAAATTCCCCTATACCTTTTTTTCGCCAAACCTGGCTGAAACAGGGCTCTAAGGCCCGTTTTTACCCCCTCCCTTTTTGCAAAAATCTGGGTAAAAAACAAGAGGGAGAAGAAAAGGTAGAAAGTCATCCTCTTGCCCGGTCCGCCCTGCGTGGGAAATAAACCTAAGTGCAGCCGCTTTTATAAACAGCCTCCCACTATTAAACCTGGTTTTGTGAGTGCCCCTGTGGGGGGTAAGAAGTTTTAGTTTTTTAAGGAACCATTTTTATGGTTTTCATAGGGGTTTAGCATGTGCGTTACCACCTTGGCTTAACGATTTCACCGGCAGTTAGGTGAAACTTGGCAGCGGTTTGTACCCGTTATCCCTTCCCTTTCTCGCCATTTTTAACCTTCCATCCCCCCTTCCCCTTTCTTCCTGGTTCCCGCTGAATGTGTTTTTTTGATTTTTTTTGAACACAGAAGTCAATTTTTTCGGTAATCTCCCACTTGGAAACGAAGCTTCCCTCTATTTGTCAGGGCAATAGATATTTCGGTTTATTGTGGTGGATCCGGAATTCCCCCCCGTTCACTTTTTCTAGTTTCACTCTTCCCTTGCGTGTTGTTTTTAATGAATTCGTCCCGCTTTTTTTACATATTCCCCTTTTTTTTATTTTGACAATTTTTCAGAAACGAACTAAAAAAAAAGTGGGGGATGACGTGGGGAAAAACCCTGGTAGAATGGGTTGGGAAGGGGTTTTTTTCATCAGCAGAATTTTTACTGGTCGTCACAAGGGGCACAAAAATGGAGCAAATGAGAGAGAAAAAGAACTTAAGAAAAAAAAATTATGCTTAAAGCGGAAGTGAGATATAGACCCCAGAGGGAGGAGAGAAGAAAAAAAAAAATAGGAAGAAAGAACCCTGGGAGAGAGAGAAGGGCCTGACACCTACCAAGGAGACACAAAAGAAAACTACCATGCAGGCCAATAACGTGTAACGCCCACCTCTCACAACCCTCCCCTTACCGCGGGCGCACGACACACACACACACACACAAACAAACACACAACACACAACACACACAACACACACACAACACACAACACACACAAAACAACAACACCACACAACACATCAAACACACACAACACCACACACACAACAACACCACACACACAACACAAGACCAAGTGAAGTGAAATGGAATGAAAAGAGTAAGCGTAGGGTGAGTGATGGGAAAAGAATTTTTGTGTTGTAGAAGGAGGAGGATTAGAAATAGAAAAAAACAAAAAAAGAGAAAAGGGAGAATACATAACGCACAGAAGGAGAAGGAATATAAAAATATATTAATTAATATATATATATATATAGTATATATATATAGTAATATATATTATATATTATAATATATATTATCTATATATATATTATAATATGTTAACATATTTATATCTACATATATATATATATATATCTAATAATATATTTATATATTATATTATATATATACTAATATATATATATATTATCTAATACATATACCATTTATGTATTCACACCACTCACGACACAGCCACCCACCACAATATATATTTCTATTATAATAATATATATATATATTAATATAATGTATATAATATAATCATATATATATTATATATTATATATATATCTATATGCAAAGTATATATTAGATATAATATATATTTAATATAATATATATTAATATATATATATATATATAATATATATATATATAATATATTATAATGCTACACAATATATCTATGTTTAATATAATTATTTAATTATATTATATTCTATACATATATATAATATTAGTAATATATAATATAATATATATATAATATATAAAATGTATATAATATATATATAATAATATAATATATATAGTATATTTATATATATAATATATTTAAATTTTATATCAGCTTCTGTTATACATTAATACAAGCAACACACAAACACAAAACACCACCCACAACACACCAAACCACCCACACACAACACACCACCAACACCATAACACACACACACCACCACACACACCAACACACAACAAACAAACCCACCAAACACCACACCAACACACACACACCACCACCACACACACACCACATCTAAAGATATTATAATTTATATAATATATATATATATATCATAATATATAATTAAGGTAATAATTATATATAGATATTTATAATATATATTTTTATTATTCTATTATATCAATAAATATTTAATATATTACAATTCTCGATATATCTTTCTATATCTATATTATATATAGCTTATATACTCTATCTATATATATAATATTAAAAATGTATTATAATCTATATAATTGTATCTATATATATATCTCATAACTCGTATAGATATTATTCTATCTTCTAGTATATATTACCATTCTTAATTTATATCTATAAAATATAATATATTTCTATATAATTTAATATATATATATATATATATATACTGTTTATATAAGTATATAGTATATGTTGGGGTGGGTTGTGTGGGTGGGGGGGTGGTGGTTGGGTTTGGTGGGTGTTGGTGTGGTTGTGTGTGTGGTGTGTGTGTGGCCTTGGTATCATGTAGAGATATTATAATTTATCTATATATTACTCTGATAATATATAGATAATAATTATTTATATAATCTTATATTAATAATATACTCATATTTAGTATATCTATTCTCTTGCCCTATCTAATCTTATTTTAACTTGGAACGCCCCCTTTATTATACACCACAACACACAACACACAACCACACAACACACACACAACACCACCAACACACACACCCAACACCACACCACACCACCACACCAACACAACACATATTTGTAATTATATTATCATTATATAATAAGAAGATAATACTCTATCTTAATATAAATCTATATATTAGTATTAATTATATTATATTATAATTATATGTCATGTATATTTATATGTGTGGTGTGTGGGGGGGTTTGGGTTGGGTGGTTGGGGGGTGTGTGTGGTGGGGTTGGTGTGTGGTTGTGTGGGGGGGGGGGGGTGGTGTGGGGGGGTGGTGGGGGGGTGGGTGGTGTTTTTTTTTGTTTATGGGAGGGAAGGGGAGACCCGTGGGCAATAGAAAAAACAGGGGAAGGGAA
>NC_051390.1:44571978-44576978 GCF_015228065.2 Penaeus monodon | reverse complement strand
AAGGCTGTAAACCCACGGCTTGTGAACTGGGGCGATCAGCAAAGTAATCAGCTGGCATAGATACAAAAAGTCTAGTTGGTTGTTATTTAATAATGGTTCTTGCTGATGGCTTGGTTGGAGCACCTGGCATGGTTCACATGCTCGGATGGTGTTAAACGACACTGGGGTTGATGCCAGACAAGAACACAGTGTCTTGGTATGTCTCTTGGTAGTTTCTATTCCTCGGTGGCTATTATGGAGGCGAGCCAATTCTATAAGGCAGAACACAGTTCGGTAGGAATCCATTTCTCACACTCCAGCAGCCTGTCATACTGCTTGAAGTCTTCCGTAATCTTATCACCTGCTTCCGTTGACGTGTCGGCGAGGGACTGTACAGTGTTGGGTGTTACGACATTATGGAAATGCTCATCTCACAGTTCAACATATCATCTTCCATATTTGGATGGCTGAAAAGGTAACATGACAAAGAATTGGAATGCAGAACTTACTTCCTGCTCGCCATGTCGCTGAGAACTGGTATGGTTCTACTTAAGTCGTTGTAGCCTAGGATTGTCAACTACGTCTAACATATAGTTGTTGAGAATCTGGATAAGATGACGGTAGTCAATCACAAGTTCAAAATGTATTCCGACAAGGAAGAACTTATATTTCATTGTGTCATTTCGATTGTGGCAGTATCAGTTAAAACTCTGGAACCACGTTTGGATCAGCTGCATCTGTCCTTTTTCATAGTTTTGTAGCAAGATGTAGACTATACAGTGGAGCCTCGATAGTCAGTCTGCAAGATTATGGAGATTAAACCGTCGAATGATGCTAATATAGGTGGACTTTAGAGGGCCTCCTACTGGTCATGATTAGGGGTCCACACAAATGATTGTTTGGAACTCATTAAGGGCATAAAGGTTGAGCTGCGCTGGATAAATCAAGTGAGAATTCTGCCAACTGGTTTACGCGGCCCATGCCGAGAGAATGTATCTATAGAAGGATATACTTAGGAGAAAATATAATGTCTGAATCACCAAAGTCAGTGCAAATTCCTGTGTACGTGCGCTGACGCCGAAATGGCGGCTGGAAAGTGAGCTCCCTCAGTCAGTATCTGGGCAGTCGCCGAGAAAAGTAGATGTGTTGCTGCGCATGGTTGGGAGATCCAGAATGCAGAATTCTGAAGGCTATTTCCATGAAATATCCGTCAGAAGAAGTTTATAACACTGCAATGTACCTTACACTGAAAACTGCACTTCAATATACGCGCAGAATAAAATCTTCACACGATTAACCGTATCTATAACCACAGATCACTGCGCCATTTATGGGTATGGCGTAATTGCAATGAGTCAAAAGCTTCACTAGAATCTGAAGGGCAACAGAAACACGTGGAGTGTGTTTGATGAAAAAAACAGGAAGGAGCGGAGAAACGTACTCTTTTTTTTATCTCTCTCTCTCTACACACACACACCCACAACACACACACCACAAAACACACCACACACACACACACACAAAACACCACACACAACACACAAACACCCACATATAATAAGATATATAGATGATATTAGATATAGAGATATATAATATATAGAGCTATATATATTATATAGATATATGAGAGGTAGACAGATACATATATATTGTATAGATAGAAATAGATGTATATATGATATATATGATCTATTATAGTATAGATGTATAGACATATATACATATATGAGATGAGACGTCATAGATAAGTAAATAGACACACACACACACACACACCACACACACCACACACACACTACACACCACACACACACACACACACACACACACACACACACACACACACACACCACAACACAAACACCACACACCACACACACACACGCACACACACACACACACACATATACAGAGAGATTATAGTAGTAGATGAGATATAGAGTAGTATATAATATCGATGATAGTATAAAAATATATATATATATATATATATGACTAGATTTAGTAGATAGATATATACATCAACATACGATGATATAGTACATATATTATTAAAATAAATAGATATATATATATATATATATATAATATATATACTATAATACTATAATATATATGTATTTATTATTTATTTTAATTTTATTTATTTTTTTTTTTTTACGGTTAAGTCATGTTTGAGCCGCCGTTGGTCACAGCATGATTCGTAATTGTAGTTTATTTGTGATGAGTACGGTAGGGTCCCCAGATTCCTTTCCACGGAGAGTGCCGGTGTTATCTTTTAGGTAATACTTCTCTCATATTATCTGGGCTTAGGACCAGCATGGCTTGGGGCTGGCTGGCCACCCAGGGATAGGTAGGCAATCGAGGTGAAGTTCCTGCCCCAAGGGAACAAAAGCTCCGGCCGGTGACCTCGAAAACCTCGAAACTCAGATTGCCTCGTGCCAGTCTTGAGGTCAAGCTCTAACCACTCTGCACCGCGGCCTTATATACATATCGCATATATATATATATATATATATATACATATATAAAATATACACATAATATATCTATGTATATATACACATATATATATATACAATATATATATTATATATATATATAATAATATATATAGATATATATAGTATTATATATAATCTATATGTTGTGTGTGTGTTGGTGGTGTGTGTAGGTATCGATTATATATATAGACTCTATAATATATATATATACTCTATAATATATATATATATATCTATTATATAGATCTATATATATATATATATGTATATATATATATAGATATATATATATATAATACTATATATACATATATGTATTCTAATCTATCTATCTATCTGTTATCTATCTATCTATCTATCTATCTAACTATCTATCTACTCTCTCTCTTTTCTATCTCTCTCTCTATCTCCTCCTCTCTCTCTCTCTCTCTCTCTCTCTCTCTCTCTCTCATCCTCTAATATAATATACATTATATATATATTATATATATATATATAATATATATATATAATATATATAAATATATATATAAATATATATATAAAGTATATTATATTATATATATCACAATATATATATATAGATATATATATATATACATATACTATATATATATATATATATATATATGAGTGTGTGTGTGTGTGTGTGTGAATTTGTGTATGAGTCTGTGTGTGTATCTTTTTGTATGTTTGTATATTTTTTCTTTCATAAATGAATGCCTTTTTGCTGCGTTCGACCAGACGTAATTCATTTCTGTCGAACCTCTTGGATTTTTTTGTTGTGCTTCCTTTGAGTTCTAGTTTGACCTCTCACTCGTCCCCACATTTTCCGGTTCCCTTCGTTGCTTGAGATTGCATTCACGATTTTTTTTTTTTTTAATGGCGATTCCCCAATTCCGTTTCCTCCCATCTTAAGCTTTTCATTAGCAGTTTCCGTCTTGTAAAATAATCGACCTCGTTAGGAATGTCAGCTTTTCCCATGATATATAACACATGCGCAGGTGAACACGGTCAAACCCACACATACACAAACAGTCATTTACACATTTAAAACACAGACAAACAGGCACGCACTCGCATATATACTGCCCTACGCAAATATGCCTAGACACGCACACATGATAAGTTAATTATACTCACATATTATATAATGACAATACTTAAATCTAATACATTTGTCTTGAAACATTAATCTGATATTACCCATGAATATTTTTCTCATTCATTACGTACAGAACCTTCAGTCACATACACCTTGTTTTGATGACAAATAATAAAAATGACGATGGTAGGACCATATCCTCTGATTTTTCATTGAATTAAGTGAATTTGAAAAATGATGGACCTCATGTCCGTCAGAGCAAGAAGGATATGAAATCAAGTCTGCCAAGTCAGTGCCAGAGCCTGAATTGAGGTTACTCAGACCAGCAATAATGTCCCCAAGATGGCACTATGCCAACACAATAAATCGAGTATAACAGAGGCACTGTCTTTCTTCGAATGACTGTGGTGAAGGTTGTAGGTCCGGGATGAAGATAGAAGCTATTTGCAGGCGAGGAGAAGCGATAGGATGCTGCTATGGGAACGATGCAAAGACAGTGGGCGATGTTGAGAAATGAATTCTGACGACAGAGACAGACATAGAGAGAAAGGAAGAAGTGTGTGACGGACAGACACATACACACACACACACACACACAAACATACATATATACATACATACATACACACACACACACACACACACACACACACACACACACACACACACACACACACACACATACAGAGACACACAGACACACAGGCATAAAGAGAAACAGACAACAGACAGAAAGAAAGAGAAACAGACAAACAGACAGACAGACAGAATAGAAAATAGCATAAAAGAAAACAAAAATCTGTATTGAACAAAGACAATGATGTAATATATTCACACACTTTACGAACGTGTGTGTGTGAGTATGCGTACACACACACATACACACAAATAGAGAAGACATACATATAGATATATAGATAGATGAGAGATAGACTGTAGGACGATATATCTATAGATATAGATAGAAATATATAGATGATGATAGAGAATAGTATAGTATATATGAGTATATATATATAAAGATAAATAAATATATATATAGATATATATAGATAGACGATATATATAGATATATAGATAGTATATCTTATATATAGATAGTATAGAGATACTATGTATCGAGATAGATACATACGGGTAGAATAGATATATAGATATATATATATACGATAGTAGAGTATATATATATAGATATATATCTATAGAGTATATATATATATATATATAAGATATATAGTACGTATATACAGTATAGAGAGATAGATATACATGTATAGAGTCTAGTATATATATATATAGATATATAGATTAATATGATATCTATAATATAGAGCAGCACGATCTATCACACACACACACAACACACACAGCACAAAACACGCACACACACACACACACACACCACACCC
>NC_051390.1:44555506-44558006 GCF_015228065.2 Penaeus monodon | reverse complement strand
TTCTCATAATGCTCAGAATATAGAGTAAAAAGGTGCGGAGACAGAATGAACCTTGTGCACTCCTTGGTTGATTTGAACCTTCTGTTAACAGATAAGGTGGTTCTACATTGCTTGTTGTGGTCATACATGGCTTTTATTAGTTGGGATGATTGTAAGTTTCGGAATCCTCATATCGTTCCATGTTATTCCAGAGGATATCGTCGATCAGCAGTAGCCAAAAAGCCTTCGAGTAATCGATTGAAACCACAGGTAATGGTCTTTCTTGTGTCTCCTGTTTTTTTCTCTATGGTTAATTTTAGATTTAAAATCTGGTTTCTGGTACCTTTTCCAGGGCGAAAAACCTCGCTTGTTTTTTTTTTTTTTTTTTTTTTTTCCGGTCTGCAATTTCTTTTCTTAACTTCAATTTCATTCTTTTAGCCAATTAATTTTCAATGAAATTTGCTGCTGTGACTTATTAATGCCAATTTTCCGTTATTGTGCATTGGAGTGCCGCACCTTTTCTAGGTATGAGGAGTGTAAAGGACTGATTTACCCAGTTCTTCTGCCATTTTCTTTCATTCCATATTTTCGTACAAAGGTTGTAGAAGAAGTATTCAACACTTTCGCCAGCATTCTTGATTTTGTTCTGCTGTATTTCATCTAATCGACGGGGCTCTTTTATTTTTTAATTCTTATATATAATATATATATATATATATATATATATTATATATATATCTATAATATATATATATATATTATTATAGTATAATATATATATACATATATGCTATATATAGGCATATATATTCACACATACACACAATATATATATATATATACATATCTATCTATATATATATATTATATACTATATATATAGATATATATAATATATTATATATAGTTATAGATTAATATAATATATCAATATATAAAATATATACATCAAATATGTATATATATATAGAAAATAAAGATACCTGCACATACATAGTATCTATATAGTAGATATATAATATATATATATATATTATATATATTAGATATATTAGTATATAGTATAGATATAAATATATAAAAAAAAAAATAGATATATATATATATATATATAGAGATATATATAGAATAAATTAATAATATTATTTTTTTAGTGTTTTAAAAAAAAAAAAAAAACAACAAATAGAAAATTAAAATATATATAGATATTACATGATGCGATATATAGAATAGATATTCACAAACACACACACAAATATAGATATATATAGATATATATATATATATATAATATATTATTAGTATAGAGATAGAAATATAATATATATATAGATAGATAGATAGAGAACATATTAGGGTAAAATAAATATATATATATTATATATATTAATATATCAATAATATATATATAGATGAGTATACTATAGACATATAAGATGAATGATATAGAATATATAGATATAGTAATATATGAAGAGATAGAGATATAGATATATACTAGATAGATAGATATATATATGGATATATATATATATATATGTATATATAGATGGCATATATCTATATATTATATATATAATATATTATATTATATATATATTATATCGATATATATATATATATATATATATATAAATATCGATATATATAATATATATATATAAGAATATATATATATATATATATAGATAGTATATATATTTGTGTCAGTGGTGTGGATACTAAGCCTATATAGTAGCTATATATGATATATATATATATATATTATGCCTCATATATATATATATATATATATATATATATATATAGATATGATATGTGTATTATATATAATATAGTATATAGATGAGATATAGTATATATATATATAATATATAATATATATATATATTATATATCATGGTTTGTGTGTGTGTATGTGTTGTGTGTGTGTGTGTGTGTGTGTGTGTGTGTGTGTGATATATTCTGCCAATATAAGGCATATAAGTTTATATATATATATATATAATATATATATATATCTATAGATATATTATATTATCTATATATATAGATATATATGTATAATATACATACAGTATATGATAGATATATATATATTTAATATACGATAATATAAGATAGTTTATATACATATTAAATATATATATATATGATATATAAGTATATATATATAAGATTATATATATATATATATAGATATATAGAGATATCTGCATTATATAGTATGTGTAGGTATGAGATATTATTATTAGTAGAGATATAGATAGATATATATAGATATATATATAGATATACGAGACATATTGATATAAGGGAGATATATATATATATAATATAGCTATCTATAATATTAATATAATATATATATAATTAAAAAATATAGTATATACATAATGCCAGTATATAGGCATAGATATTCACACACACACACACATATATAATATATATATATAGATAGAATAGATATATATATATTGCATATAAGAGATGAAATATAGATATAGAGAAGATAGGAACA
>NC_051390.1:44540506-44543006 GCF_015228065.2 Penaeus monodon | reverse complement strand
TGACTACCCTTTGGATTTACCTGTCTGGATTCTACACCGTGGATGCTGAAACAAGGTTGTACTGCCCCTTTCACTTGCCCAGGTGTATGAATGCTGGACGTGCCTTTTTGTTATTTTACTATTTTACATCCTGTGAACCATGTGTGCTTCTTTGACTTTGACTTTTTACTTTCTCTGAATTTTACTTCTTTTACCTTGTCCTTTTACTTGTTACTTTTATTCTTACTCACCTTCTACTCGTCTTTTATTGCAACTTTTACTTTTTCCCTCATTTTACCTATTACTTGTTTTATCGTAGATGTTAGTCCTTTTTATTCACTTTTAAGCCCTTCTGGCGTATTTTTATTTACTTTTAAGCCCTTCTGGCGTATTTTTATTCACTTTTAAGCCCTTCTGGCGTATTTTTATTCACTTTTAAGTCCTTCTGGCGTATTTTTACTCATTTTTAAGCCCTTCTGGCAATTGTCTTTTACTTATTAACTTGTGTTACTTTGGTGGCTTCTGCACGGTTCTTTTTGTTCATTTTAGGATTATTTTTTGTATTTTTTTATCATGTATCTTCGTATTGGTCACGCTCCTAGTAGGCCTGCATCTCCGGGGATTGTTTTGCTTGTGAGGTCGTGTGGGTTCTGAGCCTTCAGCTTCGTCCCCTCACCCCCTTTTTCGAGGAACGAACGGGGCCCCTCCTTTTCCTTGGCCCCTGAGCCTGAAGCCTCCCGCCTCACGGGTGGCCTCTTGGGTTCCTCTCTCACATAACCTTACAATATCTTCCAATGTATCAGATGAAATTAAACATTCACATGGTTCTTTTTACATGTTCGGTGGTCTGAATGGCTGTATCACATGACATTCCGAGATATAGTGCTCAAGCGTTCGTTTGTTTTATTCGTTACACAGTCTATATCTAGATTCTGTACTTCTTGCACGTGTAGTTGCCAGTACATTCTGCAACCCAAACGTATTCTGGCAATACCCACATCCCCTTGTCTGGTTTGACATCGGTGCTACCCATAGGAAGGCTTGCTATCTCTATACTGATTGTAGTGCTTTATGGTACAGCTTTCAAGCCTTTGTGACAACTACAAGTATTTCTTTATGAGAACTTTTCAATATACTTGCAACCCTAGCAAAAGGCATCCCAAGATCAATGTTCACAGTATCTTTGCTGCAGGCTTCCTTTGCCAATTTGTCTATGTGGTCATGCTTGCGTATGCCAACATGAGATGGTATCTATACAAGTTGAATGTTGAAATTGCACTCTATTGCATAAGTTATGTTAGACTTAATGCAACTCACAATTTCTACATCGTCACCTACTTTGAAAAAATTTTGTGTCCATAGAGCACTTTGAGAGTCACAGAAAACTACTCCAGAGCCTTAGTAGAATTTTACTAATTAGGACATTGACCTTTGTAATGCTGTTGCTGTTCTCGGGGTACCAAGGATAATCCTCATAGCTTCATTTTGCACTACCTCCAAGCTGTTTATTTCTGATTCCTTACATCACTACCATGCACTGCAACAAGTGCAGTGCATGGTAGTGATTTTCCCTGTCTGTAGCATATAAAAATTGAGTAAAACAGTCTAGCGAGCTGACCACTGATACCATATTCTCTTCCGACAAGAGCTTTCAAGGGTTTCAGTCTCTCCCAGAGTATCTCCTTTATAGAAAGGATTAGGTCTGCATCATTTACATTCACCCTGGGATATTTATACTTATGACACATGTCAAACTCCTGATCACCTATGTGAAAAGTGGGCAGGGGTATGATACACGGGTTGAGAGCCACACTCATGAGCCCTTGTTGTTAGTTTCTTGAGAATTATTTGCATCCTCTCTTGTGATGATGCATTGAAACATATGTCATCAGCACAGCATATAATGGATTCACCATCCCCAAGTGGGATATCTGCCACCAGCTTGTGCATGAGAACACTGAACAGCATAGGGCTGAGAATTCCTCCCTGTGGCGTCCAAAGTTCAAAATATTACAAAGTGGAACTTCTCACTCCCCTGAACAAAACACAGATCTGTTTGAAAGATACATTCTGATCCTCATTTTACCTGGATGCCAAAGCTCACTAATTATTCTAGGATAACTTCTCTGTTTGTAAGGTCTTAAGGTCAAGAAAAACAGTGTGCTTCCCTGGATTTGAGCTTGAAAAGTACTCTGCAAAGCAATGTTGTGAGCTACATCCCGATAGAAATCCATACAGTCTCTGAGATAATTTATCTTGGAACCTGTACCTGAGTCTGTTAACAATGATCCTTTCTAGAACTTTGTATACCCATGAGGTTAGTGAAATTGGATGGTATTTATCAGTGTTTGATTTTGGTATAAAGAGAACTGGACTACATGTTTAGGGTCAAGGCAGAATACCTTATGACAAACAGCCTGTACAGGTGCATAAGGGGACTACCATGTACCTGAGCTATAAAGAGGAGGACACTAAAGGTAATGCCATCCTTACGCATTTCCATTGATTAGCGCATTGTTCA
>NC_051390.1:44530506-44535506 GCF_015228065.2 Penaeus monodon | reverse complement strand
CACACACAAACAAACACACACACAAACAAACATACATGTGTGTGTGTGTGTGTGTGTGTGTGTGTGTGTGTGTGTGTGTTTGATATATGTCCCTTTTACATTCACAAACCATTTGTTGAGTTCAATGACATCTGCTATTTCTGCAACATCTGCATTCACGAGCTGTTTCCTATTAATGTTTTCCTATTAATTCTTCATGCTACATGTTTACTGTTATTCATACTAGACAAATAACATTATATGCAAATTTCAACAACATAAAGTAAATAAATATTGCCAATTGTTTTGTCCTCTTTCTTCTTCTTTTTCTTCTTCTCCTTCTTCTTCTTCTTTTTCTTCTTCTCCTTCGTCTTCTTCTTCTTCTTCTTCTAACACAATGTAGCAGCTCATTGACTTCTTATCACTTTCCGTTTTTTTTTCTCTATTTGTCTGTCTCTGCCTTTCAGTCTGCCTCTTTGCCTGTCGGTCTGTCTATCTGTCTGTTGTTTTGCATGTCTGTCTATCTGGTACTTTGACTGTCTGTCACCCTCTTTAACTGTCTGTCTGTCTAACTGTCTGGTTCTTTGCCTGTCATTCACCCTTTTTACCTGTCTGTCTGTCTCTCTGTCTATATCAGTCTTTATCTCTGTCTCTCTCTCCCTCCCTCCCCTCCCTCCCTCCCTCCCTCCCTCCCTCCCTCCCTCCCTCCCTCCCTCCCTCCCTCTCTCTCTCTCTCTCTCTCTCTCTCTCTGAAAATCGAGAGAAAACAGACGATGAGCCTCACAAAAGATCAGAATTGTCTAAGAAAACACAGACACGAAAGTGCGTCTCAGCGCAAAATTTGCAGATTCGAAAATCACAGTCAAAAGTTCTCACTTCCTCTCGTTATTTCTGCCTTCAGTTTTGGCTGCATCTGGTGAAAGTTTTTTATTCCTCCGACTAAAATATCCCTGAGTATCCAAGTACGCACGCGCATTGAAATTCATTGCTTTAATTTTCTGCCTCCCTTCATTCCTTTTTAGCTTCGGTTTTCTCTCCTTCTTCTCTCACTCTGTCTCTTATTCGTTCTTTCTGAAAATATCGATCTATGTATCCACAGTCTTCTCTCTCTATATATAAACATATATCTCTCTCTCGCTCACATTATCATTCTCATTTTCTCCCTCTTTCTCTCCCTCTTTTTTTCCCTTTTATTCGCAAAAAAACGATGAGCGACCGAGAGAAAATGGTGTATCTCATGTTCGACAACGTCAGTATCAATGCAATTACTTCCTCGTAATGAAGTCAATCTTGTTAATGATGTAAATTAACTTCTGTCGAATATAAACGTTTTAAAGTATTCTTGATAACCTCGCTTAAACTGCTTATTATTGTTGCTTGTCTGTCTGTCTGTCTGCCTGTTTGTCTGTCTGCCTGTTTGTTTGTCTGTCTCTGTCTTTGTCTCAGTCTCAGTCTCAATCTCAATCTCAGTCTGTTTGTCTGTCTGCCGCCTGTTCTCTCTCTCTCTCTCTCTCTCTCTCTCTCTCTCTCTCTCTCTCTCTCTCTCTCTCTCCATCTCTCTCTCTCTTTTTCTCTTTCTCTCTCACGCACACATTCTATCTTTCCCGCTCACTCCCTTCCCTGCTCTCTCTTATCTATCCATTTCCATCTATCTTCACGCGCAGTGTTTGGCATTAGAATCAATTAGCCTACAATACACATAAAGAATTGATCAACAGTACATCAAATAATTTTATATGTGATATTACTTGTTACTAACGAATTCCAAATATTGAAAGTAAATGTACATACTCACATACAACTCGAAATTTTTATTCATATTTGCAATGCAATAACTTATCTTTTAGTTGTTAATAATTTGCATATTTGCAGTTGTATACTCGAGTGATTTTATTTCTTCATATATAATCGGTTTTTCGGTTTTCGTTAAGAATATTTCACCTACAATTATTTTATTTTGTTTTACGTTATAATTATTATTATTATTATTATTATTATTATTATTATTATCACCATCATCATCAGCATCATATCATCATCAGCAACAACATCATGTCCACCATTATCATTATCAACATCAGCTTCATTATTTTCATTGTTATTATCATTATCATTGTTATCATTATCACTGTTACTGTTATCATTATCTTTATAGTTATTATTAATATTATCATTACTATCATTATTATTATTAAGAAAATAGCCTGTTTTAACACTAATATTGTTGTTATACCATCATCATCATCATTATTATCATCATTATTATTGTTGTTATTGCTACTCTTAATATCATTAACATTAATATTGTTATCATACCTATAGTTATTATCCATTACTTTTCATTATTGTTGTTGTTATGTTGTTGTTGTTATTATTATTATTATTATTTTTATTATTATCATTGTTATTATTATTATTATTATTATTATTATTATTATTATTATTATTATTATTATTATCATTATTGTTATTATTATTATTATCATTATCATTATTATTATTATTATTATTACTATTATCATTATTATTATTATTATTATTATTGTAAAAGTTTCTTTAGATCTGCTAATTAAAATCAAACACCGAGTCACTACCAGTGACCTAGGGTGATTGAAGTTTGAGGTAATGGAGCGTCAACAAAAATATGCAAAAATATGCAGAACAATTACAAATTAAAACATCCAGTCAAGTCAATTCAGGATCGATAAGGCTCTTCTGAGAACATGCGCTGTGCTGTTTAAAACTATTTTTTGGACTTCTTCTAATTTTGGATTTCCCGGTATTTGTTCTAGAAACTTATCAGTACCTTTCTTTATAAGGCCAAGTGCTCCAATAACAACGAGCAAAGTTTTGGTTTTTAAATGCCACATCTTTTCCACCTCTATTTCCAGGTCTTTATACTTTGATATCTTCTCGAACACTTTTGCAGGGACGTTTCTGTCTGAAGGGATGTTCATGTCTATAAACAGACAGGTGTTGTTTATTTTGTACTTGATAACGATATCTGGGCGATTCGCTTGTATAGTACGATCTGTGTGAATTGGAAAGTCCCACAAGATTGTACCATCTTTACCTTCAGTAATTGGCTCTGGATGGTGTTCGTACCATTTATCTTGCGGTCCGATAGAAAAGTGCTTGCAGATCTTCCAATGCAGGTACTTGCCCACTCTGTCGTGGCGATTTTTGTACTCATTCGGTGTTAATATTGAGCAACCAGACACAAGGTGATCAATCGTCTCAACCTTGTCTTCACAAAACCTACACTTTGGGTTAGTGCCATTGTGCAAGATGTTAGCTTAATAGTTTCTGGTAAACAAACTTTGATGTCGGGCTGCAAGAATAAAACCCTCTCTTTCCCCTTTAAGTCCAGAGCTTCTAAGCCACTTATGGGTCGCGTATTTTCGAATGCATAGAAAAAGCAGTACATTACCTCAGTATACTCTTCCTTTGTCCATTTAAGTCTTTTTTTCTTTTGCTTGTTAGTACTAGATGGTTGAACCGCAGGCCAGGGGTGGGATCTGTCCCGTCCTTGTGACCTGGCAGATTTTGACTAATGGAAGAGGTAGACTCGGTAGCATACTTTTCGATCCCAGGCGAATCTTGCCCTGGGGGACGCGCCCCTTGTTGATCCGCGTGCGACATGATTTATTTTTTGTTTTCATTTGAGAAGTAGGATGCATTTTAGCCTTACTGCCAAGAAGTTGGAT
Organism: Penaeus monodon; assembly: GCF_015228065.2. Classification (NCBI taxonomy): domain Eukaryota; kingdom Metazoa; phylum Arthropoda; class Malacostraca; order Decapoda; family Penaeidae; genus Penaeus; species Penaeus monodon. Next base: position 44,531,820 of record NC_051390.1, on the reverse strand, counting down.
ATCCCGCACCAGTTACCAACTGGTATTTCTGAGTCCCCGCGGTTTATTATTATTATTATTATTATTATTATTATTATTATTATTATTATTATTATTGCTGTTGTTATTGTTATTATTATTATTATTATTATTATTATTATTATTATTATTATTATTATTATTGCTGTTGTTATTGTTATTATTATTATTATTATTGTTATTATTACTATTATTATTATTATTATTATTATCATTATTATCATTATTATTATTATTATTATTATTATTATTGTTGCTGATGTTGTTGTTATTATTATTATTATTATTATTATTATTATTATTATTATTATCATTATCATTATTATTATTATTTTTAATATTAGTATCATTATCATTATTATCATTATTATTGTTATTATCATTATTATTATTATTATTATTATTATTATTATTATTATTATTATCATTCTTATTCTTATTCTTATTCTCATTCTCATTCTCATTCTCATTCTCATTCTCATTCTCATTCTTATTCTTATTCTTATTCTTATTCTTATTCTTATCATTATTATCATTATTATCATTATTATCATTATTATCATTATTATCATTATTATCACACGTGGGATAATTATCCGCTTGACAGTCCATCCGCGAATAGTGTAATAATATGTCTAAAGCATGAGTAAACTGTGAAATAATTGCACGAGAATAGTAATGAGCGTAAGGAGAGCCGCGAACGTTGCCTGTCTGTTGCGAGAGTGGGATGCAACTCTACAATTATTATTTGTAATTGTCATGATCATTATTATTTTTGTTATTATTGTTATTGTTATTATTATTGTTGTTATTATCATTACTGTTGTTGTTGTTGTTAGTGTTAGTAGTAGCAGGAGTAACAGTATCATTATTATCATTATTATTGTTATAATTATTATCATAATCGTTATTATTATTATCTTTAATGTTATCATTCATTATCATATATGTTTATTCATCCAAATTATCACCATTCTCATTATCGTTTTCATTATTTTTTATATAATCAGTCCTACTCTACTTTAAACGTATTCTTCATTGTTGTTGTCTTCCTTTTTCATTTCTCTCCCTCATATTCTTTAAAGAAGCTTCATGCAACTAACTCTACCTAAGGCAAAGATTTTCTAAATCACATTCGTCCTCAGTTATGTGAAGCAATTCTTTTATTATTGTCGCCGTTGTTGATGCGTAAAGCTGATGTAGTTGTGTTGATGCAAGCGTGAGGCTTCTTCATCATACCCGTTTATGGCCAAACCTTTTCGCTTGCATGTTAGCAGGACATGAAGCCCTTTGTGT
>NC_051390.1:44473006-44483006 GCF_015228065.2 Penaeus monodon | reverse complement strand
TTCTTTTGTGCAATAGATCTGGGACAGTAAGGTAGTCATGTTATTATGTTTTTTTTTTATTAATACATTTATGAGCTTTGGAGAAATTCTCTGAGTCTTGCAGATTATTTTTTATTATTTATTTATTATTATTATTATTTTTTTAGGAAGGCGGACTTGGAATGTATTTTAGTGTATCATATTGCCTTGTCTAATTTCATGATGATGAGGAGGAAGAGGTTGGTGATAATGTTAATAGATGGTCGCAGTAATATAGCTAGTAGTGATAAGTGTAATGACGATAATAATAGAACAATAAAGCATATAAGTAGCGTTAACAGCTAAAAGTTCATTTGAAGTTCCAGTATTACCACAACCGAATGACCCCCCCCTTACCCCAGCCTCAACAAACATAGATAAGTTAATGAATTAGTAGTAAATATACAAGGGCGTCATTTCGCTCCCAGAATGATCATTTCCCCCTCTCCCCCTTCCCTTGTTATCTTGTTCTAACTCCGATCACCTGCTAAACACGGCCTCACTCTCGTCAACTTTACCTTTGACACATTTTTCTTCCCCTGACACTTACCTTTTTTTTCTCCTATTTTCCTATTTTCTTCCTATCCTCTACCTAATCCTCCATTCCTAACTCTTCCCTCTTCATTCCTTACATTCTACTTTCCTTCTCCTCCCTTACCCACCTCCTTCACTTCCTTCTCCAGCTCTTCCTCCTTCCCTGCCTCCTCCTCCTCCTTCACCTCCTTTCCTACCTCTTCCCTCCTTCTTCCATCTCCTGTCTCCTCCTCCCTCCACCCCTACCTCACCTCCTCCTCCTCCTCCTTCCTCCATCTCCTCCACCCCATTCCCCACCTCCTCACTCACCTCCTTTTTCCACTTCCTTCCTCCTCCTTCCCCCCTCCTTCCCCTCCTCTTTCCCTCCTCCTTCCTCCTCCTTCCCCCTCCTTCCTTTCCTCCTCCTTCCCCCTCCTCCCCCCCTCTTCCCCCCTCCTTCCCTCCTCTTCCCCCCTCCTTCCCTCCTCCTTCCCCCCTCCTCCCTCCTCCTTCCCCCCTCCTTCCCCCCTCTTACCCCGCTCCTTCCTACCTCCTCCTCCTCCTTCCCTCCTTCTCCTCCACCTAAGTCTGCAACGTCTGTGTAGTTCATCAATGTCACGAACGACCGCTATCTGAAACAGCAGCCATTAAGGAAAGTCTCTCGTGGCCAATATATATTTCTTCTTTTTCCCTCTCTCGTTTTCCTTCTTCTCCTTCTTCTCCTTTCTATTCTTTTCCTTCCTTTTCATCTTTTTATTTATGTCTTTCACTATGCCTTTTTTTTCTCGGTTTCCATCTCTATCATCGACTATTTTCATTTTCCTTTTTTCGCCCTCATCTTGTTTTTCATTCCTTTCGTTTCTTTGTATTCCAACTTTTATTCTTCTTTCTTCGTTGGTCTTTCCACGTTAGATTCTAACCCCTGGAATTTGACTTCCTTTGTTTTCCTGTTAATGAACTCGAAATGATCGACACGTTTGAACATTTAAATTGAGCGCTTAATGTAGTTTTCTTATTCATTGGGTGTTGGAATTACTCTGATGAAAGTATGTATAACAAACATGGTGTTAATAGCAGCGTCGATGTTGACGATAGCAAGCATAGTGATAGATGAACGAGATAAGGTCAGTAATATTAACAAGGAGGTAATTACGATTATCTTGCAAAACAATAACAAAAATGGTAATAATAATGATCTTGAAGGTATTGTAATAATGGTAATATTGAATACTGTAATCCTACTCTTTGGTTATAGTAGAATTTGCAGTTCATATGATAACAATGAAACTGGGATAATAATAATGATAATAATAAAAAGCAATGATTGTAGCAAGAACAATAACTGTAGTAAGAACAATAACAAAAACAGTAGTTGCAATGATAGCGTTGGTAATGATACTAATGAGGATGATAATATTGCTCATGACAAATATAATAACACGAAACTATTGACAAAGGAAACAACTAGGAGGAAGACAATGCCAATCACAAAATTAGCATGCTAAAAACGAAACGAAATCTTACAATACCTTCAATTAAAGCCCTATTATGATTGCTATTACTGATATACTAATAGAGATGCTGCGTTGTCGTTGTGGTTAGTATTATTATTAAAGCCACTCCCCTCCCCCCTCCCCACAAAACTCTCTCTTTCCCTAACCCCTCTCTCCCTACCGTCTTCTTCGCCCTCATCCCTCCCCCAATCTTCCCCAACTTCCCCAACTTTCCTCTGCCTCTAGTTCCTCCCTTTTGCCCATCCCCGACGCAGGCACTTTCTCCCTCCTTTCTTCCCTTCCCTTCATCTCCCTCTCTGATTATCTTTCTTCTCCGTATTTCTACCCTTTCTTTTCTTTCCTTCATTTCCAACCAAGACAACAGAGAGAGAGAGAGAGAGAGAGAGAGAGAGAGAGAGAGAGAGAGAGAGAGAGAGAGAGAGAGAGAGAGAGAGACAGACAGAGACAGAGACAGAGACAGAGATAGAGAGAGAGAGAGAGAGAGAGAGAGAGAGACAGACAGACAGAGATAGAGATAGAGATAGGGATAAATAGATAGATAAACAGATATATATAGATAGATAGAGAGAGAGAGGGATAAAGAAAGAGAGAGACAGAGACAGACACACAGACAGACAAACGGAGAGAGAAACTCCCTCTTCCCTTCTCCGCCAAAACACAAAGCTTCCCGTAAGAGGCGGTCATTATTCCCGACAGATCGCTAATAGAATTAACCAATTTTCAACCACTTGCCTCGTTCAATCGCCCCCGTTAGGAAAGGCGTTTTTGTTTGGACACACACACACACAAAAACACCACACACACACACACAACACACAAACACACAACACACACACCCCCACACACAATACCACACCACACACACACACACACACCACACACCACCCCCACACACACACACACACACAAACACAACACACACAACATATATATTATATATATATATATATTAATATATAAATATATATATAATAAAAACATACACCACCACACACACACCCCACCACACCCCCACACCACACACCCTCACACACACACACACACACACACACACACAACACCCCCCACACACACAATATATTTTATAATATTTTATCATTATATATATATATATTATATAATATAATATAATATAAAATAATAAATAAAATATATATAATATAAAATTATATATATATAAATATTTTATAATTATATATAATATTATAAAAATTTTTGTGTGGTGTGTGTGTGTGTGTGTGTGTGTGGTGTGTGTGTGTGGGGGGTGTGTGTGTGGTTTTGGTGTGGTGGTTTTGGGGTTGTGTGTGTATGGGGTTGTGGGGTTGGTGTGTGTGTCTAGACCCACACACATAACCCTCCCAGTTTTTCCTTCTCTTTCTCTCTCTATTCTATGTACTTTGAAATATGAAAGAGCTTCTGAGGAAAAAGAGTTTGTGTTCGGTAAACACGCACTTACCCACACACGCATACATTTTTATTATCACACACAGACGCCTGCGCTGTGTATTTCTTCCGGCGAGACTGCCATAAATTCACGATCAAAAGGCAAAGAAATAAACATAAAAGGAGAACGCAAGATGGAACTGTTGCTGGTGAACATGTGTAGTCGTTTTTTTTTCGTTTTTTTTTATTATTTTTATTTTTTTATTTTTATGGAAGCGTTCAAAAATTCCTCCCAGACACTTATATCATATTCTTTTTCTCTGGAGGAGGAGGAGGAGGGGGTGAGGAAAGGAGGGAAGAGGGTGCAGGAAGGAAGGAAGAGGAGGAGGAGGAGGAGGAGGAGGGGAGGAGGAGGGGGGAGGGGAAAAGGGGGAGAGGAGGAGGAGGGGGAGGGGAGGAGGAGGAGGAAAAAAAAGGTTATAGGGAAGGGGAGGAGGAAGGGGAAAAGGGGGGGGGGAAAAGGGTTGAAGAAAGGGAAAGGGAAAGGGGGAATAGAGGATGGGGGGGGGAAAGAAAAACTAGAAGAGAGAAGGGGGGAAGGGGGGGGGGGAGGGGGTAAGACGAAAAGAATTTAAAATTAGGACACACCAGAGCAAACAACCCAAAACGCTTTCCAATCTCCCTCCCACTCCTTTATTCTTCTCGCCTCCTCGTGCTCCTCCTCCTCCTCCTCCTCCTCCTCCTCTTCCTCCTCCTCCGTCCTCTTCCTCCTCCTTTTCCTCCTCCTCGTCCTTCCTCCTCCTCCTCCTCCTCCTTCGCTCCCTCCTTGGCCAGATTCTCCCCCTAAAAGGTCCAGATGAAATTTTCCCTCCCAAACCTCATTTCCTTACTGCCGAAGTTCCACTGGGACAACCTAACTTCCTCTCTCTGCCCAGTACACGAGCCTCCTCCTCCTCCCCCCACCCCTCTTGCCCTTCCCCCCCCCTTGGCCCTCCTTCCCTCCTTAAAGGCTTCCCCCACTTGGCCCCTCTCCCCCCTCCCCCTTGGCCCATCTCCCTCCTCCTACCCATTCCTTCAGCATCCCCCCTCCCCCCCCTCCCTCCCTCGGTCCGTCCCTTTCCCTCGCTCTCTCGCGTTCCACGCTATGGCTACTTTTATTTTGTTCGAATTTTCAGGTATATATCGCTATTCGTTTTCATTTCCTTGGTTCTTTTGTTTGTTTGTTTGTTTTACTGATCGTCTGTTTGTTTTCCTGTTGCTTTCTTCCTCATTCGTAAATTATTTTTTTCGGTACTTGAGTCTATTTTCTCATTCCATTGCCTCTCAGGAAGATTATGTGTTTCTCCGTCTCTGTCTGTTTGTTTATCTGTCTGTCTGTCTCGCTGTTTGTTTGTCTGTCTGTCTGTCCATCTCTCGCTCCTCTCTCTCTCTCTCTCTCTCTCTCTCTCTCTCTCTCTCTCTCTCTCTCTCTCTCTCTCTCTCTCTCTCTCTCTCTCTCTCTCTCTCTCTCTCTCTCTCTCTCTCTCTCTCTCTCTCTCTCTCTCTCTCTCTCTCTCTCATACATCCCAAAGTTCCTAGATAAGGACATCTATACGCACACGTTCTATACAAAATATGAATGAATATTTATGCCAAATGATTACATATATGTTTTATGTCACATTCGCATGTCAAGTAATCGATATGCATGATATTACATATCAGTCAAAGGAAAGAGATAGATAGCTTGAGAGAAAAAAGAAGGAAAGAAAGATAGATACATACATACATACATACACACATACATACATACATACATACATACATGTATACATACATACGTACGTAAGTACGTATATACATACCTACATGTATACATACATACATACATACATACATACATACAGAGAGAGAGAGAGAGAGAGAGAGAGAGAGAGAGAGAGAGAGAGAGAGAGAGAGAGAGAGAGAGAGAGAGAGAGAGAGAGAGAGAGAGAGAGAGAGAAGGTAAGAGAGAGAAAGAGAAAGAAAGATTAAAGAGAAGGACCGCAAGAAACAAGAAAAAATAATCGAGAGACAGACAGGCTAACCAATAGGACGAAGAAATCGCAACGTAAACAAAGAAAATCTCATGTTGCTTTCCTGTGTTTAGTCAGGCTGACCCTTTGGTCTGGGGGCTTGTGGGAGGCTACGGAATGAGGGAGTAAAGAAAAGGGAGTAAAAGGGGTAGGGAAGGGAGAGGGTAAAAGGAAGGGGGAGAAGTAGAAGGGTAAAGAGAAGGGAGTAAAGGGGGTAGGAAAGGGAGGGATAAAAAAGGGGAGAAGTAGAAGGGTAAAGAGTAGGGAGGAGGAGTAAAAAGGTGTAGGGAAGGGAAGGGGGAAATAAAATAGGAGAAGGGTAAAGGTTTAAGAGGAGGAGGGAAGGGGAGAGATGATGGGGAAAGGAGGCGATAAAGACGAAGGGGAGAGGGGAAAGGGAAGGGGAGAGGAAGAGGGTAAAAAGAAGGGAGGGGGGAGAAGTAAAGGGGGCAGGGAAGAGAGGGGGTAAAGAAAAAGAAGCATTAAAGGGAATACGGAAGGGAGGGGGTAAAGATAGGGGGGGGGGTAAGAATTAAAGAGATGGGGAAGAGGGGGAGAGATGATGGGGAAGGGAGGGGATAAAAACGAAGGGGAGAGGGTAAAGAGAAGGGAGGAGAGAGGGGATAAAGAGGAGAGGGGAAAGGGGAAAGAATTAGCGAAAGGGAAAGAGATGAAAAGGCAAGATTAGGAGAATAGATAAAAAGAGAAAAAAGAGGGTAGAGAAAGACTAGTTATTAGGAGGAGGGGGAGGGGAGAGGAAGGATGATAAAGGAAAAATAGGAAGGGGAGGGAGGGAAGATGGTGGGGAAAGGGGGAAATGGAAAGGGAGGAGGATGAAGAGAATCAGAGAGGAGAAAAAGGAGGAAGGAAAAACAGGGGAAGATGCGGAAGAGAAGGTAAAAGGGAGAACTGAAGGAAGAGTGAGAGGGAAAGGGGGAAGAGGAAGGGAGAGAAGGAAGGAAAGGAGAAGAAGGAGGTAGTGGGGGAGCTAAAGAAGGAGGGAGGAGGAAAAGGGGAAGAAGATGGAAGCTGTGAAGAAGGGGGAAGAGGAAAAAGAGGAAGAGGAACGAAGCATTGGAGAAGAAGGGAGAGGATAAAGGGGGAAAATGAAGGCCATAATAGGCGTGGGTGCTGGTCGGGCCCTTGTTTGATCAGGCAACAAGGCTTCTCTGTCCCTTGACCTTGTTCGTAAGCAGACGGGGGGAGGGGGAGGGGTGGTGGGGGAGACGGGAAAAGGGTGACGTAAAGAAAGGACGAGAGAGAGAGAGAGAGAGAGAGAGAGAGAGAGAGAGAGAGAGAGAGAGCAAAAGAATTAGAATCGGGAAACACAGACAAAAGCAAAAAAAAAAAAAAATGTCTAAAAAGTATATAAAAGAAAAAGATAGAATGATAGACGTCAATATCAATGAATTTTTCATCATAGAGTCAAGTAGCTAGAACATTCAAGTGGCCAATATCACTTAATTGCTCTCTATACTTAGAGAACAAAAGGATGAAGAGAAGAGAGAAGAGAAGCGAGAGAAGAGAAGAGAGAATAGAGAATAGAAGAGAGAAGAGAAAAGAAGTGAGAAGAGAGAAAAGAGAATAAGTAACTCGAATAATGTTTTTTTTTGTTTTTTTCTTCGAAATCATGAATTCTAAAATACTGAATAAACGCTTTCAATATATTTAATTATTGATGCCATTAACTGCTCTTTCCTAATGGAGAGACAAAAAAACTTTTAAGACAGATGAAGATTTAATGATGAACCTCAAGGGAGTTGAAGAGAGAGGAGAGGAGAGATAAGAGGATGAGAATGAAGAGAGGAGAAGAGGAGAGAGGTGATAAAACAAGAGAACCGGAGAACAAAAGAGAAGAGAGAACAGAATTAAGAGGAGGAGATGAGAAGAAAAGAGAAGAGAGAAGGTAAAAGGGGGAGGAGGGAAAAAAGGAGAAAAGTTTAGAGGGTGAGAGAGAAGAGGAGAGGAGAAAGGAAGAGAAGAGAAGAGAAGAGGAGAGAGAGATAAAGAGATAATAAAACGAAAGAGAAGAGAAGGAATGGGGAAAGAAAAATGAAATCTAGGAGAAAATAAGAGAATTAAGAGAAAACGAAAGAAAATAAGCGAGGAAAAAAGCAGAGAAGAGAAGAGCAAAGAAGAGAGAAGAGAATAAAGGAGAGAAGAGAAGAGAGAAGAGAAAAGTGAGAGAAGAGAGAAGAGAAGAGAGGAAAGAAGAGAAGAGAAAAGAGAAGAGAAGAGAGGAGAGAAGAGAAGAGAAAAGAGAAGAGAAGAGAAAAGAAAAGAGAGAAGAGAAGAGAAAAGAGAAGAGAGTTGAAGTGATTAAAAATGAATAACCATTATATGGGTCGTGTTCGCTAGCGTAGGGTTCAGTTAGTGTGACCTGTTGCTTTTTAGATGAAGGGAGAAGGGAGAGACGACAGAGATGGAGTGCGGGGAGGGAGCAGGAGGGTGGGAGGGAGGGGGGGGAGAACGGGGAGATGGGGGAGAGGGGAGAGTGGGGAGAAGGAGGGAGGGAGAGAGCGGGAAGATGGAGGGAGGGAGGGAGATCGAGAGGGAGGTAGGGATGGATGGATAAATGGAGAGAGAGAGAGAGAGAGAGAGAGAGAGAGAGAGAGAGAGAAGAGAGAGAGGAGAGAGAGAGAGAGAGAGCATATTAATGAGAAAAAGAAAAAGAAGAAGAAAAAGAACAGGTAAAAAAACGAAGAAGTAGAAATGGAAAGGCCCAAGAAAAGATATATGAAGAACGAGCGTAAAAGAAAGTGTATGAAACAAAATAAAAACAGGAGAAAAACACTTACGTGAGCGAAGACACCCGCTAACACCAGATATTCAGTCTCACAATACAAGACTCAAACTCAATTTTGAGAACGAAAATGGAGTTCTTAGCACAGCCTCATTTCTACCGTGGATTGCACAGATGAATTCTTACGTTGCATCTAAAGGCAGAAAGTGATCAGCTGATTTCTGGGTCCAGGGCCAACCCATCCATAAATTTTCATTTAATTCCATAACTTTTCACATAGTCGTGCTGACAGCCAAGAAACCCACACCAAATCAATACACGACAGTGGAACATTATCCCTTTGGCGGACAATGAAGAAAGAAAAAAACAGAAAAAAATTGGAAGATATCTAAATGCAAAAGGGAGCCTTTTTTAAGACCCGGGGAATTGCAGGCTCAGGTGCTACAGGCGACAACATCAGGTCAGTTCACCTGGAGCCCTTGTCAGCAGTCCCTGAGGGGAAGCGCTGGGATGTCTGCTCGCCTACGCAGCGGCTCTGCTGTCCCTGCTCCGTTTGACGCACACAGGTGCACATGCATGTAAACGTACGAAAGCATTCACAAGCATATGCAGTATGTGTATCTGTATACGCGCGATATATATGCATGCGTGTATATATATATATTTTTTTTTTCTTGTATACCTTCTGTTATTCGCTTACCCAACCCTTGTACTATTTTTTTCACACCTTGGCTTCTTCGTACAGCATTTCCTTCCGTTATACCCTTTCCTAATTCCCCTCCCTCCCCCCACGCCCGACCCACCATCACCCGTTCATACTCCCCCTCCCGTCCCTTTCTCCTCCCCTCCCCATTTTCTATCTTCTTATACCTTCTCCCCTCTCCCCTTCTTCCTCCTTTCTCTGCCCTCTCCTTCCCTCCTCCTTTCTCTCCCCTCTCTCCTTCCTCCTCCTTTCACTCCCCTCTCACCTCCCTCCTCCTTTCTCCCCCCTCTACCTCCCTCCCCTCTCCCTTACCCGCATCGACCGCACCCTAACCAATAACACACAGGTATTTAGACAAGGCAGGCCTAGGTCCTTTATTGTGTTGTTTCATGGCCTGAGACACATAACCTCACACACTCCACACACGGGCGGGCGTAACTACGAGGGCTATAAACACACACGCTAGCTTCCGGTGTCCTTCGGGATATTGGCCTTACCGTTCGTCGAAGGAGGTTTAAATACCGTCGATGTTGACTTAAAGGACTTTAAGACGCTCCACTGTATGTCCTTAAGCACGGGGATTCTCTATTTTTCGCTCCTCTTTCTCTCTCCTCGGTCTCACACTTCCTAATTTGTTCTTTCTTCACTTTCCACATTTATCCAATCTCTTTTTCCCTTTTCTCAGAGTTTCTCCCTCTCCTTCTGTTCCTCCTCCTTTTATTCTCTCCATCTTTTATCCTTTTCTTCCTCTTCCCCATCACACCCCCTCCCCGATGCCTCATGGCATGTTAATTACCGTGTAAAAGGAATGTCATTGCGTGACAGATTCTCGTGTTTATGATAACTAGCAGAAGGAAGTAAAGGAATGTAGAATAATGGAAGTGGAAAAAAAGACAAAGAAATGCCAAGTAAACAAATATAGAATAACGCTGATAGATTGTGGCGTTTTTGTGTTGAAGGTAAAATCGAAGATAGATGGATGGGAAGATAAAAGGATTGAGAGGTGGGTGGTGCAGGGCGGGAGGGGGGACTTTGCCCAAGAAAGTGGCAGAGGGGGAGGCTGGGAAGCGTG
>NC_051390.1:44458006-44465506 GCF_015228065.2 Penaeus monodon | reverse complement strand
ACCTGTGTATAAATATGCATACATATGTATATATATATGTATATATATATATATATATATATATATATATATATATATATATATATATATATATATATATATATATATATATATATATATATATATATATATGCTAATATATATATATACATATATATATCATATATATATATATATATATATATATATATATATATATATATACATATATGTGTGTGTGTGTGTTTGTGTGTGTGTGTGTGTGTGTGTGTGTGTGTGTGTGTGTGTGTGTGTGTGTGTGTGTGTGTGTGGTGTGTGTGTGTGTGTGTGTGTGTGTGTTTGTGTGTGTGTGTGTGTGTGTGTGTGTGTTTATGTATGTATGTATGTATGTGTGTATGTATGAAGTCTGTATGGGCTTATGTGTGTGCATGGATTTGTGCAAATTTACTAGGTTACATCTAGGTAAATCTATACATATTTATGCAATCTCCTTTCGTGCACATGCCTGTGTGTATGTATACTCGTATCAGTATGTGTGCATATAATTTCCTTTCGTGCACTTACCTGCGTGTATGTTTTCTTGTATCAGCTTGTGTGTATACAATCTCCTTTCGTGCACTTACCTGTGTGTTTAAGCGTGTGTGTGAGTGTATATTCCCTCTCCCCTCGCGCACCCAAGAAGATTCCGTGCCTAAGATAATCCAATTTACGGCTCGCTTGAGAGTCCAAATTCTAACACAATTTTAATCTCCCGACACTTATTTAGATTTTGGTTTTAAGGCGGGGCGGTAAATCCAGATCTAGCCAAGGATGCAACACTCCTGATACTAATTTTCACTAGAAGCTGAACAGAAGGGATCGTAAGATAAGTGTTGCAGCTCGGGAGGAACATTCAAAAATAGATTTTCTCTGGTTTACGTGTGTGTTTTTGTATGTATGTTTGTCTCTGTTTATGTACTTATTCTTCTGCTCCATCCTCTTTAATTCTATATTCAATCCAACATTCATTTTTAAAATTCGTTATGTACTCATATCATTCATTCAAGAATACGTTCATACTCTAATGCATTGCACTTAACGGCATTAACCCAAGAGCTCAAGAATTATTCAAGTGCATTTAAGCAGATGTACAATGCCCTCGTCAACCTTACCTTAGTGGGCAAAACAAGGCACCAAGCCACTCTCTCGGAGGAAAATAGACGTGCTGTGTGTGGGAGAATGAGGAGGGGGGGAGGAGGGGGAAGGGACGAAGGAGGAGAGGAGGAGGAGAGAGGAAAGTAGAAAGGAAACAGGTAAAAGGTAAAAAGAGAGAAGGGAGAAGGGTGTAAGGAGCGGAAGGGAGGGAGGAAAAAACCCGCTGGGCGTGAAAGGGGAAAGAGATCGAGTGGGGAAGAACTGAGAGGGTGAAGGAATTAAGAAGAAAATATGGTAGATGTGTATAAGAGAATAAGATAAAGAAGGGAAGGAAAAAACACAAAAGGGAAGACTAATGGTGAAAGGATTCGGGATAGTCCGGGGAATAAGGGAACGGGAAGAGGGGAATTAATAACAAGAAAGCCAGGAAAAGGGCGATAAGAGGGGAGAGGGATGGAGGGAGGGGCAAGAGAGAGAGGGAGGGGGGGTGGGGGCTATACCACAGCGATATACGACGTGTGTGTGGCGGCTCAGGTGGCGCACACTCGGCCGGTGAAGCTTAATTCTTAGCAGGAGTCGTAGTAAGAAAGCTGTTTTCGGTGTTTTCTCTCCTTTCTCTCCTCCCCTTTCTTAGCTGAAGGCTGAGGGGCTTTCCCTGTTGTCCTGGATATCTACATACGTAACTACCTGTATGTTTCTACACACACACACACACACACACACACGCACGTACACACATACGCACACACACACACACACACACACACACACACACACACACACACACACACACACACACACACACACACACACACACACACACACACACACACACACACACACACACACACACACACACACACACACACACATATACGCATATATATATATATATATATATATATATATATATATATATATATATATATATATATATATATATATATATATATATATATATATATATATATATATATATATATATATATATATATATATATATTATATATATATATATATATATATATATATATATAGAGAGAGAGAGAGAGAGAGAGAGAGAGAGAGAGAGAGAGAGAGAGAGAGAGAGAGAGAGAGAGAGAGCAAGAGAGAGATGACAGAGACAAATAAAGAAGAAGGGAAAGGAAGAGGAAAAACTCCAGCACTACTATGCTCAGCTTTTGTGTGGACGCTGTCTTTCACTCAGTCATCTCTGAGCGCGGACTTTGCAAGCACCGTGAACCCACGATTTAAAGAATGAGGCTTGATTTTTTCTGCTATAAAATGGATATCACTTGGAAATAAGTAAATGAATAAATAATTTGATAAATGTAAATGAGCATGATACGATGGCGGTTGATAATAATCTAATTGTTTGCTAAATCTGATGAACTTTGATAGTGCCAATGCTGATAATATGTAACAATGATGTAACTAAAGTGTGTTGAATGTATGGGAGACACAGAAAGAATTAGATAAAAAATCAAGTGCTGTATGAATAAAGATAGAAATAACTTTTGATAAAATAACTGCAATTAACAGTGAACAAGAGACAGAAGATGACACGAGACACCTCAAACTGACACTTGAATTTCGCCTAGAATATAGAGTCAATTGTTTTCTTTCTTGTCAATTACGTGTCATGATGTGACAGTCTTCCTCATATTTTCTTTCTTTGATTTTTTACGTTTCTGTTGCCTTCTCTTTCTTTTTGTTATTGACTCTTTCTGGTTCTTTCGGTCTGTTTGGTTCTCTTTGTCTCTCTCTCTCCCTCTCTCTCTCTCTCTCTCTCTCTCTCTCTCTCTCTCTCTCTCTCTCTCTCTCTCTCTCTCTCTCTCTCTCTCTCTCTCTCTCAAATTTCTTAAATATTACCTAATACAAAAGTAGACGATACAGAAGAGTCACTGAGTATTCGTAGCACGGATATGAAGAAATGCTGTTGCTTGAGTTACGATGCACGTTGCAGTATTAGATATGCTGTTACGTATTGTTCTGCTATGCCTGAATCGTAACACCTTGCCTAATCATTTATCTATTTATATACAATTACGTACTGTTACGTACTGTTGCTGTTACTGTTACGTACTGTTCTGTTATGCCTGAATTGTAACACCTTGCGTAATCATTTACCTATTTATATATAATTTATCATCGTTGTGATTATCATTATTGTTAGCATTATGCTGTTAACACTACAGCTACTACTACTACTACTACTAATAATAACAACATAGGGAACAGAAATAACAAAATATTTCAGTGAAAATCACACTTCGTTGCTCACTCTAAACTAAAATAGATCTGAGATTTTAAAAAAGTAATGGAAAGAGAGAGAGAGAGAGAGAGAGAGAGAGAGAGAGAGAGAGAGAGAGAGAGAGAGAGAGAGAGAGAGAGAGAGAGAGAGAGAGAGAGAGAGAGAGAGAGAGAGAGAGAGAGAGAGAGAGAGAGAGAGAGAGAGAGAGAGTTAGAGAGAAAGAGAGAAAGAGAGAGTTAGAGAGTTAGAGAGAAAGAGAGAGAGAGAGAGAAAGAAGGAGAAGAAGAAGAAAAAACGCCGACTTTTTCGTTCGTTAATCCGAGCACGTTCGTCTCCCGAAATTTATCGCGGTTCTGTGCATTGGTTCGTCGCGCGTGAGAACCGTCGCTATCACACAGGCGATCGAGGCGGACGATAAAGTCGACGATTCGGTTGGGGTTGGGGGGGGGGCGAAGGAAGGTTGGGGAGGAAGGGGAAGAGGGGAAGAGGAGAAGAGGAGAAGAGCGGAAGAGAGAAAGAGGGAGAGAGGGAAATAAGAGGAGAAGAGGGGAGAGAGGAAGAGGAAGAGAGAGAAAGAGGAGAAGATGAGAAGGAGAGGGGAAGAGGGGGAGAGAGAAAGAGGCAAATAGGGGAAGAGGGAAAGAGGGGGAAATGGGTACGTTAGGGGTACGTTAGGTTAGGGAGAGGGTAGAGCAGAGGGGTGGGAGATAGAGAGTGGCGGGGGGGAGGGGGAAGATAGTGAGGGGGAGGGGGGGTGGCGATTGTGGCGAAGTCCGTACGATAGAGGAGGGGAGGGGAGAGGGGGGGGATGTGGGGGACTGAAACTATAACGCTTTTTTTTTTTTTGCTTTTTTTGAGGCGTTTATTATAAAGACAATGTGTGTTTGTGTGTGTGGGGGGGGGTACTTGTAACAAGGACAAGGGGGGAAGAGGAAGGGGAGGGGGGAGATACCGAGAGAATGGAAAGATAGTTTTTGACGAGAAAGAAAAATATTCTTTCCATGTCTCCAGATTCCCTTAAAAGACTTCAGGCGAGAGAAATATATACGAATGGACGAGAGAGAGAGAGAGAGAGAGAGAGAGAGAGAGAGAGAGAGAGAGAGAGAGAGAGAGAGAGAGAGAGAGAGAGAGAGAGAGAGTAAGAGAGAGAGAGAAAAAAGACAAACAAAAAACGCAGACGAGGAACAAAACATCCATAAACAAAACAAACAAATAGCAAACACAAACAACCACACGAGACACAAACACACAACCCCCCCCCCCCAAAAAAAAAAGAGAGAAAAAAAAAAAACAGAAAATTCCCAAGAAAGAATCGAAGATCGCCACCTAACCCGCTACAGAATCGCATGACCCCCCCCCCCCCCGTGTTTGTTCATGCATTAATGTATGCATGACACGCACCCAACGCGAATGACCTGGCGAAAGAGGCTCGTTTGGCTCGTAGAATGATGGGCGTTTGTGAAAGAAAGAAAGAAAGAAAGTTTTTTTACATTCCCTCAAGAAGGAGGCGGAGGCGAAGAGGAGCGAACCTATTGAAATGGTATTTGGTATTTCGTCGCCAAGTCGTGTTGTGGTGGTGGTGTAGCGTGGTATTTACGGTGTGAGCTGGGATGTTGTGTATTTTGTGGTTGAGATGTGTATTTTGTGGTTGGGATGTTGTGTATTTTGTGGTTGAGATGTTGTGTATTTTGTGGTTGGGATGTTGTGTTATGGTGTATGGTATTGTTGTATTATGTTGTGGCAATACAGCGTAATCATTGTATGGTATAATAATGCTATTACTGTTACCTAAAGTGACAATATGTTACCACTACTACTGCTACCAATGACCATATTGGTAATGATATCAATAATAAGATTAATGATGGTAGCAATAGTTATTCTAAGAATTGTAATGATAACTATGAAGATGATGATAAAAATTATAATAATAATAATCGTAACCATAATTAGAATCATAATCATTATAATAATCATAATAATAACAATAAGAATATCATTCATAATAATAACAATGATGATGATAAGAATAATGAAGTTGACAATGATAACAATAATATCAGTGATAATAATAATGATCATGATATTAATATCGACGGCAACAAACAAGAGTAATTGTAATTATAACAACAAAATTGATGATGATAGCAAGAAGAAAGATAACCATGGTAGCAGCCCCAAAACTACTAACGAAAACAATCGATGCAAACGCCAGGCACGAAGAGAGATTAACGCTGCCGGAATTACCTCGCGCGCCAACAGAGCGACGCCGCCACGCGCCGCGCTCATTACTCCGCTAATCTCTCGGCCCTGGGAATAGCATGAGCGGAAATGACGTGACGTCACGAGGTCGAGTGCGCGTGGATCGCCAAGTGCCCGGATGTGCGGCCTCCGGTGGGAATAAAAGGGGGAAAGGGGGAAGAGGGGACTTATTGACCCTCTTGGGCGACTGGATTTCCCGTAGAGAGAACCGGATCGAATTTAGAGAGGTTTGGCGATGCTCAAATGGTGCAGGAACTCTGATTCGAATCTCGTTGGATTGAACCATGAAATATAGAAATCTGTCAGTTTACAGTTGCATACATACATAAATTTACACTCACACACACACACACACACACACACACACACACACACACACACACACACACACACACACACACACACCCAACACACACACACACACACACACACACACAAACACACACACACACACACACACACACACACACACACACACACACACACACACACACACACACACACACATACACACACACACACACACACATTGTGTTTGTGTGTTCCCTAATAGCGTTGAAATTAATCAGCCAAGTAAAATGGCAGCTACAATAGGTTTAATCACGTTTTTCATCGCCAGCAAAAAAAAGGAAAATCAATCCTTGTAAACCGCAACGATATGAATTAGTTCTGGCAAGAGATTAATCAAGAAAAAAAGAGAGAAATAGGAAGAAGAAGGGGAAATAGAGAGGAAGAATAGATAAGACTTAGAAAAAGAAATGCAAGTGATAAGGATCTGGTCAAGAATCATGCTGATTACGGAAATGATATTAATGGTAATACTAATACAAATAATAATAATAATGATAACAATAACAATGATAATGTTCCTGACGAGAATAATAAAAATAATGGTTATAAAATACCATCGATATATACATGATGATAAAAACAAGAAAACAACAACAGTGTTAACAAAAGTAAAGATGAAAACAACAGATGTCAACGTAATCAATGGCATGCAATAATGACCAGCGCTCCACCATTTCTTTGCACACTAGTTTTATATTCAGACATCGTGTTCAGTGTAAACACAGTCTCCTCAGCGTTCCATGAGTAAAATCGATGAGAAATGAGTTTTATTTCGTGAATCATTATTTTGTTTGGTTTATATCTGGTTTTGGATTTCTTTGTCTTTCTGTTGATCTCTATCTATCGATGCATCTCTCTATCCGTCTATCTATATGCCTGTTTGCCTTTCGTACTGTCTGTCTGTCTGTTTGTCTACCTCTCTTTCTAAGTGCTGTGTTGTTAGTCTACCTATATACCTTCCTTCCTTTAATACTTACTTGTTTAACTATCTATCTATTTATCTATCTATGTATCTACCTACCTGTCTATCTGTCTCCTAATCTTAATATCCATCTATCTATCTATCTCTTAATCTCTCTATCTATCTATCTATCTATCTCTCTGTCTATCTATTTGTCTATCTATCTATTCATTTATATGTATTTTTTGCAATCTTTATACTTATATTTAAGGAAATCGGTAAAGAGGAAAACGCAGACACACACACAAAAAAACAAATATATATAAATATATATATATATATATATATATATCTAATATATATATATATATATATATATATATATATATATATATGTGTGTGTGGGTGTATATATATATCTATGTGTGTGTGTGTGTATTTGTCTAAGTGTATATACATAGATATACTGCACATATATACATAAACACACACATAAACACAGTCATACACCGACCCCACATCGCCACCCCCTCCCTATCGAACCCTCTCCCCTCTAATCCTCCATCTCCACCCACTCCCTCCATCCCTCCCCCCCACCCCTCCCACCTATCAACCCCCC
>NC_051390.1:44456456-44457906 GCF_015228065.2 Penaeus monodon | reverse complement strand
AAATTGGAAGAAAGAAAGATGAATAAAAAAGGTAAAGGGAGGAAGAAATGGAAACAAGAGAGGGGAACGGCGGTTTAAAAAAAGGAAAAGAGCGCACGGAAGAAGGTCAAGAAAGAAGAGAATAGGAATGGTAAAATTAAGGGAGAAAAAAAAAAACAAGAAAAAGGCAAAAAAGAAAAAGAGAGGAGAAAAAAGGAAAAAATTGGAATTAGAGCTGAATAGAGAGCGAAAGGCAAAGCGAGCGATAGACAGAGAGGAAGAGGAAGAGGAGGAATATAAGATGATAAAAAATGTATATCAGGATAAAGAACAGAAAAGAACTTACTCGCAAGTTATCGTGCGAAGGATGCGAGTGCCTCTTTGAGTAGCGGGAAAAGGTAAAAAAAAAAAAAAAAAAAAAAAACTCAGTTA
Source organism: Penaeus monodon (assembly GCF_015228065.2). NCBI lineage: Eukaryota > Metazoa > Arthropoda > Malacostraca > Decapoda > Penaeidae > Penaeus > Penaeus monodon. Next base: position 44,457,495 of record NC_051390.1, on the reverse strand, counting down.
AAGGTTATAGAACCAAAAGCAAAATATATAGCCCAGATTTTCACAGTACAGATGGCGAGAGCGAGAGAAAGGAAGGAAAGAGTGAAGGGAAGGAGAAAGAGAGAGAGAGAGAGAGAGGAGAGAGAGAGAGAAGAGAGAGAGAGAGAGAAGATAGAGACGAGAGATGAAGAGAGAGAGAGACGAGAGGAGAGAGGAGAGAGAGAGAGAGAGATTGAGTGAGATGAGTGAGAGAGATTGAGTGAGAGAGAGAGGAGAGAGAGAGAGCAGATAGACAGACGCAGATACACACAAACACACATAAACAAACAGGCACACACACACACACACAAAAGACACAAAGACAGCGAAAGAGAAAGAACCAGAAACAGACAAATAATTACAAAGAAAAATAAATCAATAAAAACACAAAAGACAACACCATCCAAACAAACAAAAAAAAAAGAAAAAGAAAAAAAAACAAAGACAGAGAGAGAAAGAGAAAAAAATATATATAGAAAAAAAGTAGATAAAAAAACGAAAAAAACAAACAGAGAGAGAAAGAGAGAAAAATAGAGAGAAAAAAAGAGAAAACAATATAGAGAAAGAGAGAGAGAAAAAGAGAGAAAACAATATAGAGAAAGAGAGAGAAAGAGAGAGCTATCAGCACAGAGAGAATGAGAGGAAGTCGTATGTTTAATCTCGGGTGAGTGGACCAGGTTTCGTGGTTTTAATGGAATGAAAAATGCAGTTGAGAGGAGCAAGAGAGATTAAAGGTATGCTGTGTTTAATAAAAGGGAGTAGACGAGGAGCGCTGAATACGGAATAAGAGAGGAGAGGCGATAAGAACGGTGCGAAGAAGAATGGGAGAGAGGATTAAGAATGATGCGAAGAGGATGGAGAAAATGGATAATGGAAAGAGAGAGCGAGAGAGAGAGAGAGAGAGAGAGAGAGAGAGAGAGAGAGAGAGAGAGAGAGAGAGAGAGAGAGAGAATAGACGAGAGGAGAGAGGAGAGAGAGAGAGAGAGAGAGAGAGGAAGAAAGGGAAGGAGATGAGAGAGGT
>NC_051390.1:44441456-44448956 GCF_015228065.2 Penaeus monodon | reverse complement strand
AAGGTCTCTCTCCTCTCCTCTCTCCTCCTCTCTCTCTCTCTCCTCTCTCTTCTTTACTATCTTCTATCTATCTACTATCTTTTTACTATGTATCTTTTTTTATTTTATTTTTTTATTATTTTATTATTATTATTATTATTTTATTATTATTGTTATTTTATTATTTTATTGTTATTTTATTATTATTATATTATTATTATTATTATTAATATTATTATCATTTTATTAAATTTTATTATTATTATCATTATTATTGTTGTTGTTATTATCATTATTATTTTATTATTATTATTATCATTATCATTATTATCATATTATTGTTGCAACATTATTACTTTTTAAATTTCATATAAATTATATATTATATATATATATTATAATTATATATATATATTATATATATTATATATAATATATTATTCTATTATATATTATATTTATATATTATTATATATATATTGTGTGTGGTGTGTGTGTGTGTGTGTGTATATATCATATCTATATCTATTATATATACTCTATATATATTATATCTAGTATTTATTATTTTTTTATTATATTCTATCTCTATATCTATATCTATGTCTCTATCTTCTTATATATCTCTATATCTATATCTATATATATCTTATCTATATATCTCTATATTCATATCTATTATATATGTATATATATCCACACACACACCACACACATATTCTATATACTATCTATTATATCTACTCTATATCATATCTCTCTAATTATATCTTATCATCTATCTATTATATTCCATATTTCTATTCTATATATATATATATATCTTTATTCTATCTACTATCTATATATCTCTATCTCTATATATATTTTATATTATTATACTATATATATACCACCCACACCACCACACCCCCTTATCTATATTTACTATACTATATTTATATCTTATATATATTCTATATTATTCTATTCTATTCTACTTACTATATCTCTCTATTATTTATCTATCTATATATATATCTTCTTCTCTCTTACTATCTGTCTGTTACTCTACCTCTCTCTTATCTCTCTCATCTCTCTCTCTCTCTCTCTCATATATTCTCTCCTTCTCTCTCTCTATCTATCTCTGTTTCATGTGTGTGTGAACACCCTAACCGGACTTACTGCCGTTAGAAACAGCCTATTTCAAATAAGTTCATAGATTCAATGTTCAGAACAAATCTGAGAACAATGCGTCACCCTAGACAGCAGGAATCTCACTGAACGCGAGCACGCATCAGAACATGATTCCTCGGCATCAAACTCTACGTTCTTCAGGCATTAAGGAGAGAGAGAGAGAGAGAGAGAGAGAAGGAGAGAGAGAGAGAGAGAGAGAGAGAGAGAGAGAGAGAGAGAGAGAGAGAGAGAGAGAGAGAGAGAGAGAGAGAGAGAGAGAGAGAGAGAGTATGAGAGAGAGAGAGAGAGAGAGAGAGAGAGAGGGATGCTGTGATCTCTCCGGTGTACAGTGACGTTTGCATAAATGATGGGGATATTTTTGTAGGATATTACGCAGTGCTGTGATTCCTTCTTTATTTTTGTTTTGTTTTGTTTTGTATTAAGACTTGCTTCCGTCTGGTGGAAATAACCTTGTCTTGCAACGTAATCCATTCATTCATTCAAGACGTTTATTGTTGTCTTCTGTTAAGTCTCGGGTGTTAAGTGGTGATTTGTTTGCGTTTATGTGATTGTGTTAAAGATGTTAGAGGAATATGCACGTGTGGATACTGATTCGCACACACACACACACACACACACACACACACACACACACACACACACACACACACACACAGACACACACACACACACACACACACACACACACACACACACACACACACACAAACAAAACAAACACACACACACACAGTACACAACAGACACATTCATCTTCTTCCATTTCCATCACTCCTCTTGCTCCTCCTCCTCCTCCCCTCCCCCCCCCCCACTTCTTATATAACGCATAAGCCAATCGCTCACGATCTTAATTAGCATTTTGGATGCATCTTCTCAAACACCATCAATATCCCAGAGGCGCTATCGACGGGGCCATATTTTATCACGTAATCCCTCACCGCTGCTAATCGCCTTTGGATAAATCATTGCGTATGATTCACAAGGCCCTGAAACCTCCCTTCTCCTTGTTCTGTTCCTTTGTCCTCTTCTTCGTCATCATCGATGTTTTTTTCTTTTTCTTTTTCGTATTTTTTTGTCTTTTTTCTTTTTCTTTTTTTTTCTTCTTCTATTTCTTCTTCTTTTCCTCCTCTTCTTCTTCTTCTGTTTCTTCTTCTTTTCTTCTTCTCTTTCTTCGTCTTTATCCTTTTCTTTTTTCTACTTCTTCTTTTTCTTCTTCTTCTTCTTCTTCTTCTTCTTCTTCCTCTTCTTAATTTTCTTCTTTATTCTCTTACATTATTACACTTTCTTGAATCGTTTTTACATTTATTTTTTAAAAGTTATCGTAAATATCACTGATGGTGCTACTGATTATGATAATGATATGGCAATCAAAGCAAAGCCGGTTATCATACCCACAACCTTGTTAATACTGCTACTACTGCTATTGTTGAAAATAAGGATAATGAAGAATATTGTTGAAAATAAGGATAATGAAGAAAATGAAAACAACAATAATAGTAGCTTTAATATGAGCAAGAATGATGAATGTGAAAGTAATAATAATATTAGTAATAATGGTAATAATAATGATAATGATTGCAATGATAATGATAATAGTAATCATAATGATAATGATAAGAATAATATCAGGAATAATAGTGATAATAATAACAATACTACTACTACTACTTCATTATTATCATCATTATTTTTATAGATACAATATTTTCATTATAATCACAAAAGTAAAAATAGTAACAATAAAAAAAAAAAAAATCTGAAAAATCATATTTTCCGTTTTTCTTTCACACGTCCTTCGCTCCTTGCCATATTCCTCATTTATTCATCGGTTGTCGATTATTTCATTTAGGTAAAATACCTTTATTGCGATTTTATGTCCGTGAGTTGAGAGGCCATTTCAGGAGACGAATCTTAAAGCCTTTTGTTCTTTTCTTCAAGAAGATGAAGTCTCTCTCCTTCTCCATCTCTGTCTTGTGTGTCACCGCCCATGGCTAAATGAATATATATATATATATATATATATATATATATATATATATATATATATATATATATATATATATATATATATATATATATAATTGTGTGTGTGTGAATATATATATTCATATGTATGTGTACATACATACGATCACATAAGAAAAGAAAGATTAACATGATAATGGTGCTTTAGATTATAACAATAGTAATAATTATAGTAATAATAATAATAATGATAACAGTAAATATGATAATGATGATAATATTAATAATAATATTAATAATGTTATTATTAATAATGAAAATACAAATACTAGTAATAGTAATGATAATAATAATAATAATAATAATAATAATGACAATAACAAAAATATGACCAATTACTATATCAAATACAATAACTCTAATCATAATAACAAAATAGACCTCGAACCACAGCCTCTCCTCAAGAAGCGAGCAAGAACTGCATCCCCCTCGTACTATACGTCCCTCAAGCACACAGCAGGTAGAACATTAGGCGAAGTGAGTGCCGGACTTTATAGCTCCCGAATTTACAGGGAAGCAAGTGCTCTTGTAATGTATACTCCATTCCTTGTGGGGAAAGTGTATGTGTTTGGGGGAAGGGGGTGAGGTGGGATGGCGGGAGGGGAGAGGGAGGGAGATGGGTGTTTGAGAGGTTGGGGGTTCGGGGAAAGAGGAGGGGAGGGGAGGATGGAGAGGGAGAGGGAGAGGGAGAGGGAGAGGAAGACGGAGAGGGAGAGGGAGAGGGAGAGGGAGAGGGAGAGGGAGAGGGAGAGGGAGAGGGAGAGGGAGACGGAGAGGGAGAGGGAGAAGGATAGGAAGAGGGAGAGGGAGAGGGAGAGGGAAAGAGACAAAAATAGATAGATGGAGAAATGGATAGATAGATATATAGACAGATAGATAGAAAGATAGATAGATAGATAGATATATAGATAGATAGATAGATAGAGAGAGAGAGATAGAGAGAGAGAGAGAAAGAGACGAGAGAGAGAGAGAGAGAGAGAGAGAGAGAGAGAGAGAGAGAGAGAGAGAGAGAGAGAGAGAGAGAGAGAGAGAGAGGATTAAGAGGGATAGAGAGAGACTAGACGGAGAATGGCGAGGCAGGGGTTAGGATTAAGGATGAGAAGGGAAAGAGATTAGGGGAAGGAAGGGGGCAGAAAGGAAGGAAGGGAAGAATGAAGGATATGAGAAATAAAAGAGAGAAGAGCGAGGAAGGAAAATAATATGTTGATTGTTAAGAGGGAAGAGGGAATAAGGAAAAGGGAAAACTCAATAAAGGAGATGAGGAGAAGATGGAAGAACTATCTATTTATCTATAATATGTATCTGTCTGTCTATCTATTCATCCTTCTGCCTCTCATTTACTCTATCTCTCTCACTCGCTCAATCATCCCTCTCCTCCTCTGTCTCTTTCACCCTTCCATCATTCCTTCCTCCTATCCTCCTCTTCTCTCCCTCCCACTTTCTTCCTTTCTCCCTCCCTCCCCTCTTCTTTTTCTCTTTCTCTCATTCTCCCACCTTTCTCTATTCTTCCTTCCTCCTTCCCATCCTCTTCTTCTCTCTCTCTCTCCCTCCCATCATCCTCTTCTCTCTCTCTCATCTTCCCACCTTCTTCTATTCTCCCTCCCTCCCATTCTCCTCTTCTCTCTCCCATCCTCAAACCATCCTCTGTCCTCCCTTCCTCTATGTCACCATCCTCTTTTCTCTCCCTCTCCTCTTCTTTTCCCCTCTCCCTCCCATCCTGTTCCTCTTCTCTCGCCTCTCCCTCTCCTCCTCCTCCTCTTCTCTCGCCTCTCCCTCTCCTCCTCCTCCTCTTCTCTCGCCCTCTCCCTCTCCTCCTCCTCCTCTTCTCTCGCCCTCTCCCTCCCACCTCCTCCTCTTCTCTCGCCCTCTCCCTCCCATCCTCCTCCTCTTCTCTCGCGCTCTCCCTCTCATCCTCTTCTTCTCTCTCCTGTCCACTCATCCCCCCCCCCCCTATTTCCATTTATCTTCCTCTCCCCCCTCCCTCCTCTTTTCTCTTTATGACGTCGTAGTTGTCAAATCACTCCCAATTATTTGCTTCCATTATCATCTCCGTGGCTGTAATTTCGTAAAACTTATGATTACTCTCTGATCATCAATATACCGCTATTACCAAATTACCCTAATTGCATCTCATCAGTATTAGCTTCATTAACTCATTCACTTTTAATCATCTTTTGCAATTCCCATAATTTTCCTTCTCCTGACGTCCGTTTTTATTGTTCTTCTGCATATGTTGTGGCGACTTATTCTTGTCTTTGATTCTCTTTTTGCGTTATTTCCTGTTTGGTTATTCCTTCTTAATTAATCTTGATGGTGATTACTACTACTTCTAATAAAAATGATAATGTTAATACTATTATAATTGTTGTTGTTATTATGATTATTGATATTATGATTCTTCTTCTTCTGTTTATTATGATTATTTTATTATTATTATTATTATTATTATTATTATTATTATTATTATTATTATTATTATTATTATTATCATTATTACTGTTGTTGTTGTTGTTATTATTATAATAAACAGTATTATCCTCCTCCTCATCCTCATCCTCCTCCTCCTCCTCCTCCTCATCATCATCATCATCATCATCATCAGCAGCAGCAGCAGCAGCAGCAGCAGCAGCATCACCATCATCACCATCATCATCATCATCACCATCATCATCATCATCACCACCACCACCACCATCATTATCTTCATCACGATTATACTCATTACTATCGTGATCATTCTTCCTCAATTTTATCCATCTCATCTCACCCAGAATCTCTTTCTTCCCCCAGGTGGTAGTGTCGAGAAACACGGAGACGCAGAGGACACAGAGAAGGTGGGTTGGATGTTGGATGCTGCATCGGGAAACCTCGAGATAAAGAAGAAGAAGAAGAAGGGGAAAAGAGAAGAAGAAAGGGAAGAGAAAAGAAATATTGGAGAAATTCTTCAAGAACACGAGCCATGGCCGGAGTAGAATGTCGGATTGGTAACACACGTGGAAGGTTGATAAAAAGGAGGGTTATGAAATAGCATTGAATAAAAAGAGAGAAAGAGAAAGAGAAAGAGAAAGAGGTAAGGAGAAGGATTGGCTTATAGTTTAGGAAGAAAGAGAGAAAGAGAAAGATAAAAAAAGAATATATATAAAGAGAGAAAATAAAATCGAAAAAAGAGATCTATCTGTCTATTATCTATCTATATTTGTGTGAATTGTGTCGAAAGCCAAAGTTCACGGAAGATGAAAACCGTAAGAAGAGTGACGAGCAACAATTGTTCGGCCACCGGTGAATACCATCACAGGCAAACAATCCGGTTTTCATCGACGCGAACGCTGTGTCGAGGGAAGTCATTTTACCAAGCCAATTCCCCCTCGCCTACGTCATCAACGGCCGTGACGTCACCATCCGCTGGACCCCGTGGTGACGTAAGCCCTTGTGACGTCACTCCTAAACTGACCAATAGAATCGTCTATGGTGTGCCGGTTCTGTTGGCGGTCCTGCTGTATCTCAACACGCTCCACGCTGGCTTCGTCTACGATGACCAGTAAGTAAAAGTTGGTTTGTCACGTGAGAGAAATATGCTGTTAGATACACGTTTCGGGTAGGGTGTTAAAAGACTGTCAGGTGGATGTTCTAGCACATATATATTGTTGTTATCAATATCATTGTTATGATTATTAAAGTTTTATAATAATAATAATAATAATGATAATAATAATAATAATAGTAATAATAATAATTATTATTATTATTATGATAATGATAATAGTAATGATAATAATAATAATAATGATAATAATAATAATAATAATAATTATTATTGTTATTATTATTATAATTATTACTATTATTATTATTATTATTATCATTATTATCATTGTTATTATTATATATTTGGTTCTTTTTTATTATTTTTATTACTAACATCATTAGTAATCATCATCATCATTGCTATTATAATTATTACAATTAACATAATTGCTATCATAGTTATCACTAATAATTTCCTTATTATCCTCATCATCGTTATCATTATTTAAATTTTTCTTATTTTTTTTCCTACTTTTTTCTCACTTGGAAAAAGTTTAACATCCTGCGTGGAAATAATTTAGAAATGACAAGTTTAAGATCATTTTCCGTAACTTTTCATTTTCGTTCATTTCTGCGTTGAACACAAAACTTCTACTGAATATCATTTTCAGCATTATCATCTTCATTATCATTGTATTTTTTGGTGTTTTTGATGTAGTAATAGTTGTTGTTGTTGTTGTTGGTATTGCAGTTGCTTTGTCTTTGTCTTTGCACTGTTATCATGTTTACTTCACA
>NC_051390.1:44433956-44436456 GCF_015228065.2 Penaeus monodon | reverse complement strand
ATATATATATATATATATATATATATATATATATATATATATGTATATATATGTATGTGTGTGTTTGTATCTGTGTATGAGCAACTATGTCTCCCTACCCTTGTCTCTCTTCCTCCGTGATTAGCGCTCCTTATTTCTCCTGTTCTTTATTTAGTTTCATCGTAATTTGCTTCATTTATATCTTCCTTTTCCTTAGTCTTAGTTTTATGTCCTTCCCTTTCTTCACGCTCAATGGTTCTCCCTCTTCCTTATTTAAGCGAGGTTTTCTTTCTCTCCTTTTCCTTCTCTATGGCTCTCGTTTATCAGCCTTGCTACTTACCTCCTTTCGTCTTTCGGGGATTGTGAGTTTCCTTCCCTTTTGTCTTTATCGCTCTCCGTCTTGTCTCTCTTTCGTTCCTGACAGTGAGCTCGTTTTTGGATATTTGTTTTTCTCTTTCTTTCTCCTCTCTGATTTGTCTCCTATTATTTTTCGAAGTCCCTCCTTCCCTTTTCTTCCTCTACCTTCTTCTTCCCTCTTTCACTCTCTTCTTTCTCCTCTCCATTCTCCGTCTCACTTCGTCTTCTATTCTTCTTGTTATCCAATATTCCCTCGTATTTCTTTCATGCGAGGATATGCTTCTTCCAAACGTCTTTAATTTTTTTTTCTTTTCTTCGTTCTCACTTTCATTTATTCAAATTTTCTTTTCCAGGTCCTTCGCCCATTGTGCTGTTCTTTACTTGCTATTGTTTGCCGATTCTTTCGTCATTTAAGTAAAATACCTTTATTGCGATTTTATGTCCGTGAGTTGAGAGGCCATTTCAGGAGACGAATTTTAAGGCCTTTTGTTCTTTTCTTCAAGAAGATGAAGTCTCTCTCTCTTGCTCCATCTGCGTGCGTGTGTCTGTGCACGCAGATGCCCACATGCACTTACTCATACACACTCACACACACACGCAAATACACACACTCATATATACACAAATGCACACATTCACTCACAGGTGTGGTGTGTGTGTGTGTGTGTGTGTGTGTGTGTGTGTGTGTGTGTGTGTGTGTGTGTGTGTGTGTTGTGTGTGTGTGTGTGTTTGTTTTTATTTGTGTGTATTTGTATATATGTATGGGCGTATGCAGACACTAAAAACAGCAATAACAATGATAATAATGATAAAAACAAAAACAAGAATGATACTACTACTATTACTACTACTAAAGAAATAATGATAATAATAATAATAATAATAATAATAAAAAAAATAAAATAAAAAAATTATAAAGAAATAATGACAATGATAACAATAATAATGATAATTATGAAGATAATAACGATACACACCATCATGAATATATAAATCAGGATCAATATTCATCATTATAGATAACATATAGTGATACATTTCTTATCTAGAAAGAACTTGTTTCAGTCGAGTTAACATTTATTAGAAAACCTTAGGGTTGTGAATACTATATAAAACCAAGGCATTTGTGACCCTTAAGGGCTGAGGAGGATATCGTTGATCTTTCAAATTCTTTTTCATATGACGTTTGGCTTATGAATGAATTATAAAGGGGTTAGAATGAAAATGATTTGAATTTTCTTTAAAAAAGGGGAAAAATACGGTGAAACTATTGATAAAGGAGATTAAGCAAATGAAAGAGGAGCCTTCGGAGGAGAAAGTAGGAATATGGATAAGGAGAAGAAAGGGGAAAGTTAGAAGAGGAAAAATATAATAGAAAAGAGAGAAAGGGAAATAATACAGGAGGGGAAAATGAACGGAAAAGGGAGGAAAGAGGAAAAGAAGAAATAATAAAAAAGGAAAAAAAAAATATATACATATAAATAGATAAATAAATAAATATATATATATATACATATATATATAATTATATATATAATATATATATATATATAATAATAATAATAATGATAATAATAATAATAATAATAATAATAATAATAATAAAGGGGAAAAGGAAAAGTTGGAATGAAAAGCGAGGAAAAAAAAAGAAAACGGGGAAAAGGACTTAGAAAAGGAGAACAAAAACAAAACAGCAAAGAAAAAAAAAGAAAGACAGAAAAAACAAACAAACTTTAAGTTGTATATAAGTCAGAAAATGGAAAAAAGAAAAGAAAAGGAAGAGACAAAAACAAGAGGGAGAGAGAGGAGAGAAGGAAAGAGCGCGGAGAGAGGGGCCTCCATGCTCAGGCGATACCCCGTCAACTTTTATGCCTTGGCCGGAAATCAATGTTATCACGCCCCACACCCATTACTACGGGCGGCAGAATTGAAAACACGACGAAGCCCGCCCGCACGCGTCGCACGCCCATGAGAGGAAATGAGAGAAGAGGGGGGGGGGGGGAGATGTAAAAAAACGAGGAGGAGAGGAGGAGGAGGAGGAGGAGAGGAGAATAAAGAACAGGTGGAGGAAGAGGAGGAGGTTTGTTCGAGCAGGGAGGAAGGAGAGAGAAGAATATATTAAGAAAGAGAGAGGGAGAAAGAGAGAGAGAGAAAGAGGGAGAAG
>NC_051390.1:44428481-44433856 GCF_015228065.2 Penaeus monodon | reverse complement strand
AGAGGGGGGGGGAGGAAGGAGAAAGGAAGGGGAGAAAGGAAGGGGAGAAGAGGGATAGGTAAGAGGGGGGGGGAAGGGAGCTGGAGGGGAGGGGCTAAACCCATTACAGAGTGGTTCCATATGGCAGAGGAAAGTGATGAGGACAACGTAGGGGAAATTTGGGGGAAGTGATAAAAAATGCATAGACGCACACACCTACACACACGCGCGCACGCGCACACACATAAACACACACACACACATAAACACACACACACACATAAACAAACACACACACATAAACAAACACACACACATAAACAACACAACACATAAACACACACACACATAAACACACACACACACACACACACACACACACACACACACACACACACACACACACACACACACACACACACACACACACACACACACACGTAAAAACACATATGCACACACACACATACACACACACACACACGCATAGTTATATATATATATATATATATATTGTAACAATCCCGCTTGTAGTATATAGTGCAGTACAATGTGGGTTTGTAGTATATGCAACAGTAAGTTTTAAGATGTCTAGGGGAAGTAGCGGAATAATTACAACAAGTAATGAAAGTAGCTTATATTATAGCTCATAAGTTAGTATTATCTATATATCTTGAGGTTCGTAATATTTGCAGCTTTCATTTTCTTAAATTTATGCTTTTATGAATTATTGTATATTTTTTAATTACTAGTTATTATGCAGTTGATTAGTATTCTTTATTATCTATGTTTTACGTTCATTATCCATTTATAATGAATTGTTGATTATATTCAAGATATTGTTTTTTTCATTACCATTATAGATTATCTTCACTGTAGGTTTATTCAAATTGAACAATATTTCACACGTTTAATTATTTCATTAATTATATTATACATAACACAAAGCACCAAAATTATAATACCAATAACATCACTTATTTCCTCTTATGTTTCACCTCATACCCTAACACACAAAAAATAAGAAAGTATATACTTCACCAGTATACTTTAGGAGTAACGATAAGATTCAAGATGTTCAAAAACGCTTAATTTTCAAAATTAGTCCACCGTGTACCCGTGTCCTGGGAGAGTGAAGCAATGGCCGCTCAGTCGAGACTCACGTTTTCAGTCCACGTCGCCCCCCAGGTAGACTGCTGCGCCCCCCGCTTCGGAACATCGGGTTCGCGAATCATCATACTCGACGCACAATACGCACACTAGTTTCGAACACGCTTTTTTTTTATCACTTTGTACGCACAGGCCGTGAATTTGAGGAGATTGTAATAACACCCCCCAGAAGTCAAATCTTCTAAGATTTGATTGAAGTAATTAATTCAAATTTATGGCCTGGAGAGCGCATCTGCAATTATATTGTCACGCCCTTTGATGTGTTGTACCTGGAGATGATAAGGCTGAAGTGACAACGACCATCTCAGTAATCGCTGATTGGAGTACTTGTTCTTCTCCAGGAAGGTCAGCGGATTGTGGTCAGTGAAGATCTGAACAGGATGAGCACCACCATACAGATAACACTCGAACTTCTTGATTGCAGTTATGATTCCGAGTAACTCCTTCTCGATGGTACTATATGCTAGCTGATGCTTGGAAAGCTTGGCTGAGTGGTAAGCTACTGGATGTAGAACACCCTCGTCATCTTCTTGGAGGAGGACGGCGCCGGTAGCTATGTCACTGGCATCTGTGTGCAGGATGAAGGGCTTCTGGAAATCTGGAGCTGCCAACACGGGGTCGCTGGAAAGGAACCGCTTCAGCCTCTCGAAAGCCCTCTGACATTCTGAAGTCCAGGAAAAAGACACTTTCTGGCTGGTCAGACGCGTCAGCGGAGCAGCGACTTCTGCTAGATTTGGGCAGTAGCGACGGTAAAATCCCACCATGCCAAGGAAGCGCATGAGGGATTTCCGAGTGTTTGGAACTTGGTAGTTCAGGATAGCTTCGATGTTTGCGGTCTTGGGTTTAACCTTCCCATTTCCAACAATATGTCCTAAATACGTTACCGTGGCACTGCAGAATGTACACTTCGCTAACCTTATTGTCAAATTGGCATCTTGTAATTTCTGCAAAACACACGACAAACTTTCTAAGTGCTGAGACCAAGTTTCTGAAAGAATCAAAATGTCATCTAAGTATACGTGAATACCATCTAATCCTTGCAATGTAAAGTTCATAACACGCTGAAATGTAGCAGGACTGTTTCTCATACCAAATGGCATAACTAAATATTCGTAAAGTCCAAATGGAGTGATGAATGCAGATGTAACTCGAGCTTTTTCAGTTAGCATTATCTGATAAAATCCCTTATGAAGATCAATTTTTGATAAATATTTAGACTGACCAACTGCATCAATGAGATCATCAACTCTAGGGAGGGGGTAAGAGTCAGGAATAGTTACTACATTCAGCCGCCTATAGTCTGTACACATACGAAGTTGTCCACCTTCCTTTGGCACTAGTAGACATGGAGAAGCCCAGGGTGACGAGCTTGGTACTGCCAAGCCATTCTGCAGTAGATAGTTCACTTCCTCTCTCATTTGCTGCTTTTTCTCAGGGTTAAGACGATAAGGTGCTTGCCGTATGGGAAGTGTACCTGGCACTAGTTCAATATCATGCTTGATAACATTGCATTTACCTGGAGTGTCAGAGAATACGGGTAAGTAATTTTGAAAAAGGTTAGAAATCCCCTGTATCTCGTCTGAACCAAGATGATTTAAGAATGAAGGTAGATTACCAAGAATATCAGAGTTACAAGCATTGATCCATGGATTAATATCGAGTGGATCTTTAACCATATTGATAAGATTACAAGGTAGTCTCTGCGGCAAGTCAACTGTAGTATCAGGAGAATTAGGCATATAGAGTTTTAATCTATTTATATGAATTAATTGAGTGGTTTTTCTACGGTCAGGAGTTTCAATAATATAGTTAGTGTCATTAAGTTTCTTTTCAATGGTATAAGGCCCTTGGTATTTAGCTGCCAGTGGAGAACCAGGAATGGGAATGTAAGCCAGAACTTTATCACCTACTTTGAAATTTCTTTGCTGGGCACTTTTATCATATTTAAGCTTCATTTTAGCTTGACCTTTAAATAAATTATCTTTTGCAATTTGTCTAACTTTAGCTAATGTTTCTTGAAGATTCTTAATATATAGTGAAACTGTAGTTGTATGCTCAGACGAATCATTTAACAATTTTTCTTTTACCAACTTCAAAGGACCCCTTACTTTCCTTCCAAACAAAAGTTCAAAAGGAGAAAAACCTAGTGTCTCTTGAGGAGCTTCTCTAATGGCAAACAACATGTATGGCAAACCTTCATCCCAGCATTTCTGATTCTCCAGACAGAACTTGCGGAGCATAGATTTTAGTGTTTGGTGCCAACGCTCCAGGGCTCCTTGCGACTCAGGATGATATGCAGTCGAAAGGGTCTGCTTAATACCCAGTTCTTGGAGTACCTTAGAGAAGAGTTCACTTGTGAAGTTGCTACCTCTGTCAGACTGTACTTCCTGTGGGATACCAAAAGTTGTAAACATGTGTACAAGATTTTTACAAATACTCTTAGCAGAAATATTTTTAAGTGGAAATGCTTCTGGATACCTAGTAGTGGGACACATTACAGTTAATATATATTGATTCCCTTTTGTGGTTTTTGGTAGAGGCCCCACACAGTCAATGATAATTTTTTGAAAAGGTTCACATGGGACCTGAATGGGTTGGAGAGGATAAGGAGGAATAGTTTGATTGGGCTTCCCAGCTACTTGACACACATGACATGAATTTATGTGCTTAGTGACATCCTGTTTAAGTCCAGGCCAAAAGAAATCATTTAAGATTTTCTGACAAGTTTTCCTGATCCCGAGATGTCCACCAAAACCTTCATGAGCGATCTCCATTACACTCTTTCTAATAGACTGTGGCAGGACAATCTGATGTTTCTCAGACCATGAATCATTTACAGACAGATTAGGAGGTCGATAGAATCTCATCAGTACGTTATCTTTGTAGTAAAAACTAGGAGATTTAACAACTGTACCATCACAAGCTTCATTGTGACATCTTATAAGAGATTCATCACATTTCTGTGCTTCAATTAGCTTTTCTGGTGTCATCATGTTTGAAATTAAATTATCAGTTATTTTCTTTGTTATAGGTTGATTATCATGGTTTACCAAGTTAGGTTTGAAAGAAGCTAAAGATTCATCCCCATTATTCTTTGCTTTGGATCTTGTTACTGCACAGCCAGGGAAAAGATATGGCTGTTCCATTTCAAGTTCAGTTGTATTATTATACAGTAAAGGGGTGTCAGTTACTCTTAATTCTGGTATTATTAAGTCCCCAGCTAAGTCATTACCCATGAGAAAACTTGCATTAGGAATCGGTATTTTATCTACAACACCAACCGTTACTGGTCCTTTTACCATATCACAATCCAAGTGGATTTCAGCAAGCTGTTTAGGAGCACATCCTTCAATAAACTCAAGCCAGACTTTCTCACCTGTTAAGCAGCTTTCAATATCTGGCAGAGCACTCTTCAGTACGAGTGATTGTGCGCAAGCCGTGTCTCTGACAATATCTATTGGATATCTATTACCACCCGAATTGCTGAACACGTGACCCCTTGATCGGAATGCTTTAAATGGATCTTCCTGAAACAGTTTATTAGTAAAGTTAGTAGTAGCCACAGGTTTTGTAAAATTGTAATCTTTTGCTTCTTTTGCCACCTTACATTTTGGATGTGGGCAGTTTTTAATTAAATGACCCTCCTTTTTGCAAAATTTACAGTACAGGGTAGATATCTGGGTATTAGGCCGATACTGTCCACTGCTATTATTCTCCATATATTTGAAACCTACAGATGACTTTACAATATTTGCTTTTCTTTTCTCCCCCGGTATACTACGATGGACTAAAGAAAACACATCTGCTGCCTTAGCTGCTTCGTGGAGGTCTTTTTCCTCCTTGTCCGTGAGGTGAATCATAACAGAATATGGAACCTTTCTTTTGAATTCCTCTAAAACTACGAGGTTGCAAAGTTGATCGAAATTATTGACTGAAGCAGACTTTATCCACCGTCTAAAAGCTCTAAGCTTCTCCGAGGCAAATTCAACATATGTTTGGCTGGAAGATTTGTTCATGTTCCTGAAAGCCTGCCGATATCCTTCAGTGGTTATGGAATAAGCAGCTAGAATAGCACATTTTACTTCTTCATAATCAGTATTATCATTAAGATTTTCACATACTTTCAGAGCTTTACCTGACAGTTTTGGCTTTATTAACCAAACCCAGTGTTCCTCAGGCCAATTAAAATGTTTGGCTATGGTCTCAAACTCTCTAAAGAAACCCTC
>NC_051390.1:44415981-44418481 GCF_015228065.2 Penaeus monodon | reverse complement strand
AAATATATATATATTATATATATATATATTACAAAGAATGGACTGCACGCTAGCTATCAGGCTGAACATACGACTATTTGCTTACAAATATCCCCTGATGATACAATGTAGCGTGGCAATGTTCGATTGTATTGTGGTGTTGAATGTCTCGATAGCCTGGCGTGGCAAAGGAGGGTGTGGTGTGGTGCGTCGAAATGTGGTATGGTGTGGCGTGGTGTAGATCTGTGTGGCAGGCTGGTTGCGTGGTGGTGGTATGTGGTTTATGGTGGTGTAGTATGGTGTAGCGTAGTGTATAGCGTTGTGGTGCAGCATGACGCGATGTGTTATTGAGGTACCGTGGTGTAGCGTGGTGTAGTGTAGCTCGAAGTGTTGTGGTGTGGCGTAGCACTCTTATCATATGGTGCACTGTGGTGTTGCGTGGCATGGAGTGGGGGTAAACTAGCGTGGTGCAGCGTGGTGTAGCATGGCATGAAGTGTTGTAGTGTGGCGTGGCGTGGCGTGGCGTGGCGTGGGATAGCACAGCCGATGATAGTTCATTAGCTATGCATGGCAGCCTCACCAACACCACCCGGGTGTCGAGCTGCTCCTGGGTTTGTATTCCGCAGCTAATACTCACCTTAATGTTATTTGGATCGCTATCTCTCTCGTTTCCGTTACACCCCTAATTTATCACCAGTTCCCTCTTCCTTCCCCGCGCCCACATTACGTAGGTCTCATTGGCCACGCCCACGCCCATTAGGCTTCTAGGTTTCTTTGAACCCAATGGGCGAGGGGGAGGGGGGGGTAGAAAGATAAAAAGGGAAGGCGGGGGGGGGGGGCTATGGAGAGGTAGAGGGTGAGGGAAGGGGATAGAGAGAGGGGGGTGGGTGGACGGAGTGGAGTGATGAGTGGAGTGGAGAGGGATTGGAGTGGTGTGGGAGAGGGGAGAGAAAGAGGGAAGAGGAAGGGGAAGGACTGACGAGGGTTAGGGAAGGGGGACAGGAGGAGACACATACCCAGAGAGAGAGAGAGAGAGAGAGAGAGAGAGAGAGAGAGAGAGAGAGAGAGAGAGAGAGAGAGAGAGAGAGAGAGAGAGAGAGAGAGAGGGAGTGAGTGATTGAGAGAGAGAGAGAGAGGGTGGGAATGAATGAGTGAGGGAGTGAGAGAGAGAGAGAGAGAGAGAGAGAGAGAGAGAGAGAGAGAGAGAGAGAGAGAGAAAGAGAATGAGAAAAAGAGAGAGAGAAAAAAAAAGAAAGAGAAAGACTCAGACCGACAGATAGACAGAAACATATCTCGTGATTGTGATTTTCCAAAAACTCGGCGACAGTGTATGGTGGATCGGAATGAGGCCAGCTGGGTTGCACCGGGCGATATATTGGACTGGAGCTCAGTTAATTGACAAACAAAGGGTACGTTTCCTTCCTTCTCTGTCTCGTTGTGTCTCCGTCTGCCTGTCCCCCTGTCTCTTTGTGTCACTCTTGTCTCTCCATGTCTGTCGATGTGTCTCTATCCATATTCCCCTCTTCCTTTCTTTGTTCTCCGCTGTTGTGTATGGTTTCTTTATATTTTATCCTCGCCCCGCTCTCCTCTCGTCCATCCTCTTTCTTAAGAAAATGCATGTATCTTCCCCAATGATCTCTCTCTCTCTCTCTCTCTCTCTCTCTCTCTCTCTCTCTCTCTCTCTCTCTCTCTCTCTCTCTCTCTCTCATCATTCCAGTATTTTTCTCTGTTATCTCCCTCTCTGTTAATTCTTTCGCGGAGGGACGAACAAACACAGATGTCAGAATCGAACTTATCTCTTGCTGTCTCCCCGGCTGTCTTACTCGAGCAACAGAAGAAGAACAGATGTGCCTTGAGAAATGTAATAGTGTTTTGTAAATACAGCATTGTGTGTTGTTTATTAAAAAATGCATATTTCTTCCCCAGTGATCTCTCTCTCTCTCTCTCTCTCTCTCTCTCTCTCTCTCTCTCTCTCTCTCTCTCTCTCTCTCTCTCTCTCTCTCTCTCTCTCTCTCTCTCTTTCTCTCTCTCTCTCTCTCTCTCTCGCTGCTTTTATTAATCAATCTTCTGTCAATCCCCTTGACTTGATATATACATATATTATTCTTGTGTCCACTTGGTCTTTGTGCATTTATTGTGCTTGCTTGTTCGGTACCGCAAGAGATCTTGTCTCGGCTCAGAAACTAATACTCTAGCCTACCGCTCGAACACACACGTACACACACACGCACATACATACATACATACATACACGTCTGTATACCCACATGGGTGCACACAAAAGCATATAAGTATCAACAAGGCCCCCTTTGCCCTTTTCTCACCAGGCCACATAATATGACAAGCACGCAAGGCCGTTGGTCGTTTCACCACAATTGGTTATGGTCGTTCTATAAGCCATACAGAAGGCGATATGCGAGGGGAGCAAGGGTGAGGGGAGAGAGAAGCATAGGGGAAGAAAGGAAGGAGAAAGATAGATGGAGAAGGTAGAGAGAAATAGTGGAAGAGAGGAGAACGGAAA
>NC_051390.1:44408481-44410981 GCF_015228065.2 Penaeus monodon | reverse complement strand
CGGATGAATAGATAAACGAATAAATGAATACCATTCGCAGATCCTTTGATTTGCCTATTTTCAATTTCACAGCCAGAGGAAAGGGAACGGATTCGAGTTAAAGGGATTTAGGG
The DNA here is from genome assembly GCF_015228065.2 of Penaeus monodon. NCBI lineage: Eukaryota > Metazoa > Arthropoda > Malacostraca > Decapoda > Penaeidae > Penaeus > Penaeus monodon. Next base: position 44,410,868 of record NC_051390.1, on the reverse strand, counting down.
ATACACGTGTAGTTGCATTTAGATAGATGGATTGAGATTGACTGAGTGATTGGTTGGCAGACAGGGAGGTGGCAGATAGCAAGAGAAACAAAGGGAAAAAAGGAGAGAGAGAGAGAGAGAGAGAGAGAGAGAGAGAGAGAGAGAGAGAGAGAGAGAGAGAGAGAGAGAGAGAGAGAGAGAGAGAGAGAGAGAGAGAGATGGAGAGAGAGAGATGGAGAGAGAGTGGGGAAGGGGAGGAGAAAGAAAGAGAGGAAGGAGGGGAAGGAAGGAGGGAGGGAGGGAGGAGAGAAAGAATGAAAGAGATAGATAGATAGATATATAGAGATAGATAGATGGATGTAGAGGGAGAAAGAGAGAGAGACAGAAATAGAGAGAGAGTGAGACTGAGAGAGAAAGACAGACACAGAAAATAAAACCAAAGAAAAAAGATCGAGAAAAAAAAAAAAACCCCCCCCCCCCGGAAAAAAAAACCCCAACCCCAAAGAAAAAAAAAAAAAAAAAAAAAAAAAAAAAAAAAAAAAAAAAAACAAAAAAAAACAAAAACAAAAAAAAAAAACCAGGACAAAAAAAGAAAAAAAGTACGGGCCAAAACACCCGGGGGCCAAAACCCCTCCCCCCCCCCCCCCATTCCCCAAAACCCTTTAAAAAAACCCCCCCCTTCCCCCCTTTTTCCCCCCCCCAATCCCTCCCTCCGGGGGGCCTCCCCCCCAAAATCCATCGGGAAAAGATGGGGGAAAAAAACGAAAACCCGGGGGGTTTTGGAGGGCCCCGCAAAAAAAAGGGGGGCCGGGAAAAACCCCCAATCCCCGGGGGGGGGGGCCTTTTAGAAGGGGGGGGGGAAAGGGGGGGGGGAAAAAGGGGGGGAAAAAAAAAGGGGTGGGGGGAAAGGGGGGAGGAAACCCCTTTTTAAAGGGGAAAAAAAAAGGGGGGGGGGAGGGGGGGAAAAAAAAGGGGGTTTGGGAAGAAGGAAAAGGGGGTGAAAGGGAAAAGGGGGGGAAAAAAAGGGGGAGGGAAGGGGGCGGAGGGAAAAAAAGGGGGGGGGGGGAAGAGGGGGAGCGTGATGGGGGAAAAAAAAGGGGGGGGGGGGGGAATTGGGGGGAGGAAAACGTGATTTGGGGAAAAAGGGGGGGAGGGAGGGGAAAGAACAAGGAACGGGAGGGGAAAAAAAGGGGGGAGGGTAGGGGGAAAAAACGCCGGGTGAAGGGGAAAGGGGGGGGGGGAAAAAAAAGGGAGGGGGGGGAAAAGGGGGGGAGATAGGGGGTAAAAATTTTCTTTTGGGAAAAAGGGGGGGGAAAAGGGGGGGAGGGGTTGGGGGGGAAAAAGGGAGGGGGAAAAGGGGGAAAAAAAAACCCAAAAGGGTAAGGGAAAAGGGGAAAGGGGGGGAAAAGAAAGAAAAAAAACGCGATTTTGGAAAAAAGGGGGGGGAAAAAAGGGGAAAAAAAAAACGAGAGGGGGGAAAAAAGGGGGGTAGGTCCAAAAGGGGAAAAGGGAAAAAAAACGGGGGAAAGGGGGGGGGAATCCCAGGGGGAAGGGGGGAAGGGGAAACGAAAGGTTTAGTGAGGGGGCTTGGGAAAAGCCGGGGGGGAAGGGAAAGGGTTTGGCCCAGAAAGGGGGCTGGGGGGGGTGGGGGGGGCTGGGGGGGGGGAGGCCCCGGGGAAAACGGGGAAAAACTGGGGGAAAAACTGGGGGGCTGGGGGGGAAGGGGTGGGGGGTTTGGTTTTGTGAAAAAAAGGGGAAAGAGGAAGAGGGGAAAGGGGAGGGATGGGAAAAAGGGGGGCCAAGGTGGGGGGGAGGAGGAAAAAAAAGAGGGGGGGAGGAAGGGAAAGAAAGAAAGGGGGAAAAAAAAAAAAGGAAAGGGAATGGGGGAGGGGGAGAGAGGAAAAGAGGGGGATGGAAGAGAGCGAGAGAGCGAGGGGGAGCGAGAGAGAGAGAGCGACGAGAGCGAAGGGGAGCGAGAGAGCCGAGAGAGAGAAAGGGGAAAACGGGGGAGCGAGAGGGAAGAGAAAGAGAGCGAGAAAGCGAGGGGAGCGAGGGGAGCGGAGAGCGAGAGAGCGGAGAGCGAAGGGGGACCCAGAGCGAGAGAGGGAAAGAGACGAGAGAGAGAGAGAGCTTTAAAGGGTAAGGATAAGTCCGATATGCAAGCTTAGCCTCGCCCGGGCTATGAGGGGAAGGGCCCCGGCCCGTGTCGACTAATGCCCACTCGCTCCCAAAGGGGTCAGCTGGTGCTGATCCGGTGAACCTAAATCCTTACCCGCCGTGGTGCCCAGCCACAGCAAATAACCTCCCGGGGGACAATTGCAACTTTTGGCCTGGGGGGGGCGCGATCCGCCGACCCCTCGGAATGAACCCCGGGACAGTTAACGACTAGCCGGAGGGAGAGAGAGGGA
>NC_051390.1:44393481-44395981 GCF_015228065.2 Penaeus monodon | reverse complement strand
TCCTCCTCCTCTTCCTCCTGGATGTAGATATGGAGCAAATGAAGAATAAAGAGGGAGATGAAATAGAAAGGGAGAAGAATGGAGACATAAAGAGGGGGAGGAAACAGGGGAAATAAAGACAAGGAGAGGGGGAAGGGAGGAGAAGTACGGAGGAGGTTAACAGAATGGGCGTAACTGCACCTTCATGACGGTAATGAGAGTATTATTGGGAAGGGAAATGGGGCAGGCCTTGCGTGTGTGTGTTTGTGTGTGTCTAAGACTGTGTCTGTGTATATTTGTCCGTGTTGGTGTGTGTATGCGTCTGTCTCTGTGTATGTTTGTCCGTGTTGGTGTGTGTATGCGTCTGTCTCTTTGTGTATTCGTCTCTGTTGGTGTGTGTATGCGTCTGTCTCTGTGCATATTTGTCCGTGTTGGTGTGTGTATACATCTGTCTCTGTATGTATTCGTCCATATTGGTGTGTGTATGTATCTGTCTCTGTGTAGATTTGTCTGTACTGTTGTGTGTATGCATCTGTCTTTGTGTATATTTGTCTATCTATTTTGTCTTTGTTGTGTTTGTATATTTGTGTTTTTGTGTTAGTTTGTGTGTTTGCTTTTGTGCATGGTTGTTTTATTTTGTATATACATCTGTTTTTACTTTTGTGTTTTTGTAGGTGTGAGTGTGTGTTGTTGTTTTTCGTGAGTATGTGTTATTCATTCTATTTTGTCTGAATTTATTTCTTATCTGTTTGTGCGCACGTGTGGATGAGTTTATTTGTTTGTGTACTTATTTCGTTCTATTATATATAAAGACACGTTGTTTCCATTTCTTTGTTTTTGTGTGTGTACGAATGCATGTAAGTGTGTGAGTCCATGTGCGTATATCTATTCAGACAGACCTTAGTGTGTCTATACAAATCTTAGTAACTGACATCAATAAAAAACACTTAAATAGGAGAACAATGATATTTCATAAGTAGCAGTCCTGCAGTAATATTACATCCTCTCTCCAACGATGAAGCTCACATATTTTTGTGTCATTTACGTTCTCTCCGAGGTGTTATAGCGTAAAAAAAATAACTAAAAGATAAAAATAAAGTTGTATCGGATTAAACCCCCACCCCCTCCTCAAGCTCCGTACGTATTTTCACGACCTCTATCCTCTCTCCGTAGCATAGGCAGGATAAAGCCAGAACGTCCGGCTTATGGAAAGCCGCATTAGAGTCATAACAGCGTCTCTTTGCCTCCCGCTCCATCATTTCCTCTCTCCCTCTCCCTCTCCCTGTACTCTCTCCTCAATCCTTCCCCTTCGTTCTTCTCTTATTTCTTTTCTCTTCTAATTTCTTTCCCTTTTCTCCCTCTTCTCTTCATCCCTCCCTAGCCCCTTTTTTATATTTTTATCCTTCCCTCTCCTTAGCGTTTCCCCTCTCCCCTTCCTCTCTTTGGGCCTTCCCCTCTACTCTTCCCCTCTCGCCGCTTGCCACCTTGCCATCTTCATTCTCCCCGTTCCCCTCTTCCTCCCCCCTCTCCCTCTCTATCCATTTCCGTCTTCTTCCCTTTGCCAAAGGCTCCCCTCTTCCCTTTCTCCCCTAAACCCTTCCTTCCTCCCCCTATCCCTCCTTCTCTTTTTCTTTCCCACCCTTCCCTACTTTCCTCTTATTCTCCTTCCTCTTCCTCTACCTGCCTCTCCCTCTCCCTCCCTCTCTCTTTCGGTCCCTCTCTTCGATTCCATCTCTCCCTCCCTCACTTCGTCCGTCCGTTCCTCCCACCTCCGTCCCTCCCCCCCTCCCTCTCTCCCTCCCTCCTTTTCTTCACCCCCCCCCTCCCCTTCAGCTCTTACAACAACGCCATGTCTTTGCAATTCGCCCAGTGTTGTATAGCCATCTTTTTCCGCCACATTCTCTTTTCTCGAGATGCAATGCACAAGCAGACACAGGCACAAACACCCGGGTTTTTGGCAACCCGCGTCTGTCTATCGTTACACACACAGATACACATAGAGAGCTCAATAGACCACGGTTCTCTATCCTCCATCCTACATCTTCTGTCCTCCATCCCTGACCATCCCATTCCATCCCTGCCACCATAGTACCATCCTCAAGGGTCACATATGTGTGGAATATTTTCCCAAAGTTCTCCTAAAATTTTATAGCCACATGCACAGGCTTCGCGGACATTGGGAAGGGGAGGTAGTGAGGGGGTAGTGGGGTAGGAGAGGGTGGTAGAGCAGGGGAGGGACATTGGGAGGGAAGGGATGGGGGGAAGGGAGGAGGGAAGGGGGGAGAGGAAGGGTGTAGGGTAGGAAGAGGACACGGGGAGGAAGGGGATGGCAGGAAGGGAGGAGGGAAGAGGGGGATAGGGGAATAAGGGATGTAGGGGACGGGAAGGGGAGGGATGTAAGGAAAGGAGATGAAAGAGGTAGGGGGAAAGAGAGGGAAGAGGGGAAAGGGAATGGTGGAACGAAGGGAGTAGGGAGAAAGAATAAAGGGAGGGGAAAGTACAATAATCGAGGAGAAGCAGG
>NC_051390.1:44368481-44370981 GCF_015228065.2 Penaeus monodon | reverse complement strand
TTTCATTAAAAATATATATATATTATCATCATTATCTTCATCACCTTTTTATTCTACTCACTGCCTTCAAGATCCATTTCGTCTCGAGAGGAGCTCAGTATCTTAATCGATTCTTAAGAAACTCTCGTCTTGAGGGTACTTCAAGACGCTCTCCCGAGTCTTCCTCTCGCCCTCGAGCCAAAAGGCCGTTATTAGCGAAGCCACGCCGGCTGATTATTGATTCCAGTAAATGATACCAAAACACACAACAAGTGCGTGGTCGCTGGTCGGTGGCCGGAGCGAGGGGGTTAGGGGGGGGGGGTCGATTTCTCCTTTTGGGTGCTTCTTATTGAATTTGATTATTCGTTTATGCTTTTCTGTTTTTAGTTGTTGGTCTATTGTTTGTTTATTAATTTTCATTTATTTGTTTATTTTATTTTACCTCTCTCTTTCTCTCTATCTTTTCTCTCTCTCTCTCTCTCTCTCTCTCTCTCTCTCTCTCTCTCTCTCTCTCACTCTTTTAACTTATTCATCCGTCTATCAATCCATATCTATCTCTCTGTCTGTTTGCTGTCTATCAACCTCACACGGTATTTACTCCCCCCTGTCTCTCTCCTTTTCTATCCGTCTGTCGGTCTGTATGTCTCTCGCCCTCGCTTCCCCGCTTCGAATAACTAGCGAGGCAGAAGAAAAATGACCCTTTTATTTATTACACATTGTTTATCACCGCTTATTGCTTTGGGATGGGGTTATTTATCAGTCCTTTAGGGGGACACTTGCACATTCCACGTCCCCTCCCTCACCCCCCCCCTCTTCCTCCCATCCCTCTTTCCCTACCCCTTCTCTCCCCTCTCTCCCCTACCGCCTCTCCCCATCCTCTCCAACCCCATTCATTGTCTTTACTCTCCTTTCCCCTCTCCTCCTTCCTTCCCCTCTCCCCTCCCAAATATGTCCGTCTCCCTCTCATTCCTCTCCTCTCTCCCCATCCCCTCCCCTTCCTCTCCTCTCTCCCCATCCCCTCTCCTTCCTCTCCTCTCTCCCCATCCCCTCCCCTTCCTCTCCTCTCTCCCTATCTCCCTCTCCTTCCTCTCCTCTCTCTCCCTCCCCCTCTTCACAGTTATGTAGACAGAAGGCATGCAATTAATAACAGTCTTTGTTGAAGAGTTATCTATGGAAAAGGATGGGAAAATATTGTGATGTTTTTCGCCGCGGAAATATGAGTTAACTTAGAGAAGGATATAACTACAGCTATTTTTTTTATTTGTCTGTCCATCAGCTTTCTTTCTTTTTCAGTTCTTACTTTTTTTTTCATCTCATTTTTCATGCTAACATTTTCTCTCCTTGTTTGCTTCATTTTTCTTTCTTTCTTTCTTTCTTTTTTCTCTCTCTCCCTTTTAAATTCTGCTTGAAAGCTAGATGATTATAAAACACTTTCCGGCATTCGTTTACACGTTAAGCAGGTTTTTAAGAAACAATAATAGTCCAGATGTTTATGAATATTCTATGGTTTCCTTTCCAACACGAGAGCGGAGCAAAGGTGAATGTTTAGAATGTTAGAAGATGGAAACGAAAGAGACAGAGACTGACAGAGAGAATGATGGATAGAGACAGGCTGAGAGAGAGACGGATGGATAAGAAGTAAATAGAGAGAGAGAGAGAGAGAGAGAGAGAGAGAGAGAGAGAGAGAGAGAAGAGAGAATAGAAGAGAAGAGAAGAAGATATATATATATATATATATATATATATATATATATATATTATATATATATATATATATATATATATATATATATATATATATATATATATATATATATATATATATATATATTATATATATATATATATATATATATATATATATATATATATATATATATATATATAGAGAGAGAGAGAGAGAGAGAGAGAGAGAGAGAGAGAGAGAGAGAGAGAGAGAGAGAGAGAGGAGAGAGAGACAGACAGACAGACAGACAGACAGAGAGACAGAGAGAGAGAGAGAGAGAGAGAGAGAGAGAGAGAGAGAGAGAGAGAGAGAGAGAGAGAGCGTCTCCGTTCCTTAAAGTTGAAACCCTAAGGTCGGGCATAGTGTAGCACCAACAGTATGGAAAGGTTATATGTAGTCATCACGTTACAAGGAAATATGTGCTGCAGTATACGAATGCATGATTATTTCTGTGCTTGTGTGAGGGAGATGAAAGAAGTGAGTTTATTAGTCTGATTTTTTAGGTTCTATCACTTGCCCTTTGTCTTTCCGAGCTTCATTTCGATTTTTTTATAAATATTTTTTTTTCATCTCTGTTTCTGTGTGCCTGTTTGTCTGTCTGCCTCTCTCTCTCTCTCAAAAGCAACAATCATCTAAATTTTTATTGCGTTTGAACCCTTCTTGACATGGCATATTCGACCTAGCAAATCTAACCGTTCCTCAGGTCTCAATATTTCCATATCCCTTTGTTTAACCTCTGTTTGAATATGTATATATGTGCATATATACATATATATATATATATATATATATATA
>NC_051390.1:44360981-44363481 GCF_015228065.2 Penaeus monodon | reverse complement strand
TTAGTAACATTGGCTTTGATACGATCTGCAAGGTAGAGATTGCACTGGCAATTCAGGGAATTATAATTTCCTTTACTTTCCATGTTTCTTACGGTGCGTCTTTCCTTTTAATCATTGGTCGTTTTCTCAAGATGACTGAATAAACTCGAAGACATATGATTCGGCTTTGGTGATGAGACGGAGGGAATAGATTGTTAGGAAATCCAGTTTGTGATCAAGGATCCCGCAGCACATTTATTATGCATGTTGATACACACAGGCACGCGTCTCTCTCTCTCTCTCTCTCTCTCTCTCTCTCTCTCTCTCTCTCGTTCTTTCTCTCTCTCTCCCTCTCTCTCCCTCTCTCTCTCTCTCTCTCTCTTCTCTCTCTCTCTCTCTCTCTCTCTCTCTCTCTCTCTCTCTCTCTCTCTCTCTCTCTCTCTCTCTCTTTGTTTAGTTTTCTCTTCATCTTTTTGCCCTTTCTCCTTCTCCTTTACATACCCTTCCCCTATCCACCCCAGCACCCATACCAGCACTAATACCCCTACCCCCCCATCCCCCACACACAATCGTAATACCTATGCACACACGCACATACCCGCACAGTCTCCCCCCCCCCCCACACACACAGGCGCGCATACCCTCCCCCTTCCCTACAACACAGAGGCACCACGAATCAAAGGCCTCCCCGCAGCTGAATACTCCGTCGACACCCGAGTGATTGAAGCCGCGTGCTTGATTCCGCTCTCTGTTGACAACCATTTCGCTCGACATCGGCAAGGGGACGAAGGGGAGGCGACGGCCCCAGCTAGTCCCCTTGCCCCTTGCCCCTTACCCCCATATCATCTCCCCCACTCGGTCGTTACCTCCTCTCCTGATCTTACGCTCGCTTCGTTCCTTCTAGCTTCTCCCGTCTTCTCGACTCATCTTAACTTCACTTCGTTTTTTCCCCCCATTTTACAAGTCTGTTCATCCAAATTGCAACTCATTTCTTGCCTTCCACATCCTTCTCCTCCTCTCCCTCTTTTTAGCCCCCTTTCCCTCCTCCTCCCTTCCATCTTTCGATTTCCCTGCGCTCTCCCTTCACCCCCTTATTCTTGCCTTTGCCCTTCCCTCTAACCCATCCCTCCTCTTTAACCCAACCCCTTCCCCATCATCTCCCCAGTCATACTCTCTTCTTCCTCTCTACCCACCCCTCCCTTTCCCCCCCACGGCCTTACCTTTTACTTCCCCTTTACTCATCCCTTCTCTTTCAACCTCCCCCTCCCCCTTCCCTTTCACCTTCCCCCTCCCTCTTCCCTTTCACCCTTCCCCGACTCTCCTCCTCCTCATCATCCCCCGACTTTCCCCCTCCCTCACCCCCTTCCCCCTCTTCACCCTCCCTCACCCCCCCCCCCCAGCCTTCACCCTCCTCCGACCTCCTCTCCTTTTCACCTTCCCCCCGACCCCCCTCTCTCTTTCCCCCTCCCCCTCCCTCCTCCCTTTCACCCTCCCCCGCCCCCCTCTCCTCCCCCCCTCCCCTCTCCCTCCCTCCATCCTTCACCCTCCCCCCCATCCTTCACCCTCCCCCGCCCCCCTCTCCTCAGGGACAGCGTCGGGATTGTTTCTTTCCAATTTCCTCAATCGCATTACCCAAGAAAAGGAAGCGGCGTCCCTGGAGTAGATAAGGGAAACGCACTAAGGACTTCGTGTGTGTGTGCCTCTCTCTCTCTCTCTCTCTCTCTCTCTCTCTCTCTCTCTCTCTCTCTCTCTCTCTCTCTCTCTCTCTCTCTCTCTCTCTCTCTCTCTCTCTCTCTTAAACTGCCATCTTTCTCACACCTCCTCTTTATTTTCTCTCACTGTCTCTTTCTCTCACTCACTCCCATTCTTCTTTTTTCCCCCTCTCCCTCTTTCTCTTTCTCTCTCCCTCCCTCTCTCATCTGATGTTTGTCTTGTGCTTTTAGCTCTGACGTGTTTTGTTTTCTTTGTTTGTCTCCTTGTTTTCCTTTCCCCTTTTTCTTCCAGGACCGATTGCCCATTTCGGAAACTAAAGGTAAAGGGGGCGATCAAAAGACACATTCAAGTACAATTGAATCTTAATCCAAGTTGTTATATTCTTTTTTTCTGTTTTACATGCGTAATTCCTGTACATATACACCAGCATATAAACACACACTCGTGTTCTAAGCTCTCTTTGTCTGTTTCATGTTCTTCCTTCTTCTCTTCTTGCTTCCTACTCTTTCTCAATCGTACTTTCTCTCTACTCCCTTTTCTTCCCTTTTCTTCTCTCTTTTATATAATAAGCGTGGGATATTCAGCTCCTTTCCTATCTTCGTCTTGCCTTCCCTGTAGGTTTTTCTGCCCAAGGGATATGCAGAGGCTTGAGTGAAACGGGATGGGGGGGGGGGTGAGGGGAAGTCTGGGCAGAGGAGAGAGGAGGGAAGGGAGAAGGGAGATGGGGAAAAGGGGTGGTATACTGAGGCTTAAGGAAGGGGGAGGGGAAGGGGAAGTGAGGGGAAGTCGTCTCCCTCCCTCCACTCTT
>NC_051390.1:44342667-44349539 GCF_015228065.2 Penaeus monodon | reverse complement strand
TTTTTTTTGGGGGGGGGGGGGGGGGGGGGTTGGGGAACCTGTTCAGTCGATCCCTGTTTCGGCGAGGCGTTTTAAGTCACAAAAAGTTTTAAATACCTTGTTAGCTTTAATCCATATCTCGGGTTGTAGACCCGGAAGTCAGAGACGGTTGGTCTGGCAACGGAGCCCTGAACTCGATCAACAAGACTTTTTAGATGTCAGCTTGCAAAGGGCCAAGCTGCGTGTCTTTAAGGCCTTTATACTTCCAGTTTTGCCCCATTTGGAAGCGAAACCTGGACGTTTCCAGGCCTTGGAGTTTTCTTTTTTTATGCCTTTTGTAAATATTCCTTCGCCGGGTATGGGCGGCCCCCGGTCCAACCCGGGGTTACACCATAACTGGGCATGGGCCTGTTTCTTGCACAAACCGGGATCGGCCCAAATGGATATGGCCACCACTCGCCTCCCCAGGTCGCCCCCGCCCAGGTGTCTTTTGTGAGAAACCTGGGTGGGGAACCTGGGGACTTCCTAGGGATATGGTTGGCAGCTCGACGAGACCTGTTCGAGGGAAATTTAAAATGGGCCGTGTGTCGCCTGGAGTCGCCCGAGGACCCGGGGTGGAAGCGAAGGGTGGGATGCGGCCATGCGCCCCCGTCGCATGGTGAGATGGGGGATATTGTATATTATAAAATATATATTTGGGGCATATATATTGAATAGATATTGGAGATATATTTTGAAAAATTTATTGGGGCATATTATTTGTTATATTATTATGGTTATATATATTTATATATATATAATGGTTCAAAAAATATATGTAATATAATAAGGGTTTATATATTGAAAATAATTAAATTTGGGGATATATATGTAAATTTATATGGGGCAATTATTATGTATTAATATAGGAATATATTTTAATAAAATATAATCGGGCATTTTAATGTGGTGTGTGTATAATATATTATATTTTATATATATATAATAATATTTATTATAATTGGAGATATTTTGTATATATATTGGACATATTTAAATATAATTATATTTAGGTATATATTAGAGCATATAAAAATATATATATAATATAAAAATATATAGGTATTTTTTGGGAAAATATATTTACATATATTATATATATATCTTAATTATATATATATTATATATTATATATAGGGTTTTTAAATTGGGCATATATATATGTATAGGCATATATTTGGGCAAAATATATGTATAGGTTATTTGGGGCATATATATATATATTTTGGGATATATTGGAGCATATATTTATATATAGGTATATATTGGAGCATATATATATAATATTATAAAGGGATATATTTGGGGCATATATATATAAATATTGGGGGCTTAATCACTATATATTGGAGCATATTATATAATTTGGGGCATATATATATAGGTAAATTTGGAGCATTATATTTATATAATGTGGGTTTTATTGGAGCATATAAATTTTAAAAAAATATATATATATATAATTATATATATTTAAACCCAAAATACCTTTAAAAATATATATATATATAAAAATCCTTTTCATATAATATAATTATTATTATATTATATATATAAAAAAATCCAATAAAATCAAAAAAAAAAAAATATATATTATATAAAAAAAAAAAAAAAAAAATATTAAAAAAAAGGGAAAATATATTATTAATATATTTTTATAATATATATATATATAAAAGGACAAAAAAATTTTAAAATTTTTACCCAAAAATTTATTTAACCCAAAATGGCATATTAAAAATAAGGGTCCAAAATATATAAATTATATCTAAAAATATTAAATAAATTATTTAAAAATATATTTAAAAAAGTTATATATAAATATAATAAAATATTATATGCTCAAATATATATAATATATATTAAAAATATATATATATATTTTAATTAAAATTTTATATATTAATTATATAATATTTTTATAAAATATATATATATATTAATATATAAATATTTTTTTTTATATAATATTATATATATATTATATATAAATTAATATATATTTTTTTTTTATAATATATATATATATATATATATATTAAAATTTTAATTTTAAAATAATATAATTTTTATGCTCCAATAATATATATATTATTATTATATATTTTAAATATATAATATTTAATATTATTTAAAAATTTAAAATAAATTAATATATATATATAATATATATATAATATATATATATATATGTGACCATATATTATAGAATATATATCTTATATTGATGACCATATATATATATATATCATATATATACATATCATATATATTATATGACATATATTATATATATATATATATTATATATATATATATAGATTATATAGAGATTATATTTATATATTATAGATATCTTCACCAATATATATATATATATGCGACCACAATATCTATCTATTATCACCAATATTATATAATTAGGCACCAATATATATATATAGTATGCACCATACATCCTATATATATATATGCACCAATATATATATATATATGTGCACCAATATATTATATATATATATTATATATATATATAATATTATATATATATATCTATTAAAAATATATATATGCACCTTATATCTTATATAAATATATATATTATATATATATTATATATCTATATAATATATATATATATATATATATATGCCCAATATATATATATGCACCATAATATAGATATATATATATATATATATATATATATATATATATTATATAATATATATTATATAATATAATATATAATATGCACCATTATATTATAATATATATATATAATATATTTATATAGATATGCACCATTATATATATATAATATATAGGCTCAATTATATATATATATGCTCCATATAGATTATATATATGCTCCAATATATAATAATATATTATATGCTCCAATATATATATATATATATATCATGCTCCAATTGTTATATATATATGCTCCAATTATATATATGATTGGGATCCCAATATAGATGATATATATGTGGCGCCAATATAGTTATATATATATGTCAATATATATATTTTAAATATGCGCCATATATATATATGTGCCCTCCAATTATATATCTATTTGCCCAATATATATATATATTGCTCCACTATTATGTATATATATGCTCCATATATATGTATATATATGCTCCAATATATGTATATAAGGCTCAATATATATTATAATCCTCAATATAATATAGTTGCTCCAATATATATTATGTATCTCCATATTATAATAGCTCCAATATATATAGTAATATACATATATCCATATTTGTAATATCTGCTCCCATATATATGATGCTCCATATTATATATATGCTCAATATATATAGTTATATATAATGCTCCAATATAATCATTCTATTCTCTCCATATAGATTATGTGCTCCACTATATATATATATGCTCCATATATATATATAATTCTCACAATATATATATATAATTATCTCCAATATATATTGTGCGCCAATTATATATATCCCAATATTATATTATTATATGCTCCAATATACATATATATATATATATATATATATATTATGCTCCAATATATATATATGCTCCAATATATATATATACTCCAATATATATATATATGCTCCAATATATATATATATATGCTCCAATATATATATATATATATATGCTCCAATATATATATATGTATATGCTCCAATATATATATATATCTAGAAATATATATATATATATAATGCTCCAATATATATATAATGCTCCAATATATATATAATGCTCCAATATATATATATAATGCTCCAATATATATATAATGCTCCAATATATATATATGCTCCAATATATATAATATATATATATGCTCTAATAATTATGTCCAATATAATATATCTATATATATATATATATATATATATATATATGCTCCAATATGTATATATGGTCTAATATATATATATATGGTCTAATATATATATATGCTCCAATATATATATATATATGCTCCAATAAATATATATATGCGCCAATTAGATATATATATGCTCCAATATATATATATGCTCCAATAATATATATATGCTCCAATATATACATTATGCTCAATATATAATCTGCTCCAATATAGAATGATCCACTATATCATATATGCTCCAATATATTATATACTCCCAATATTATTAGATGCTCAATTATATGTAGATTTCCAATATATAATATTGCCTCAATATATATGCTCCAATAGTAATTATGCCCCCTTTCCAATATATATATGTTCTCCATATATATATATGCTCCAATATATATATATATATGCTCCAATATATTATATTCTGCTAAAAAGAAGAAAGGCAATATATTATATATATTATGCTTCCTAACATAGATATCAAACGCTCCAATACATTATCTATTATAGTATATATGCTCCGATATAATATATATGCTCCACTATATATGATATGCTTTCATTTTTTAATATAATATCTCCAATATATATATTGCCAATATATATATATGCTCCAATATATATATATGCTCCAATATATATATATATTTATATATATATGCTCCAATATATATATGTTCTAATATATATATATATGGTCCTATATATGTATATATGCTCCTATATATATGTATATATGTACTAATATATATATATCCAATATATATTAGCTCCAGTTATATATATAGAGACGAATATATATTATATATATAATAGAGATAAAGGAGCAAATAGAGATTATGCTCCATATATATGTTATAGGCTCAGTATATAGGCTCCAATATATTATATTATGCTCCAATATATATACTGCTCCAATATATATATGCTCCTATATATATATATGCTCCAATATATATATATGTATGCTCCAATATATACCTACATATATATATGTATGTATGCTCCAATATATATATATGTATATCTGCTTAAATATACATATATATATGCTCCAATATGCATATATATGCTCCAATATTTATATATATGCTCCAATATTTATATATATGCTCCAATATATGTATATATATGCTCCAATATATAGATGCTCCAATATATATATATATATATGCTCCAATATATATATATATGCTCCAATATATATATATATGCTCCAATATGTATATATATATATATATGCTCCAATATATATATATATATTATATGCTCCAATATAATATATTCTATATAATCTCCAATATATATATATATATATATACTTATTTTTATAAATAAAATATATATATTATTTATATTTTATATTATTTATATATTTTTTTAAAATTTTTATATATTATTTTTATTTTTTTTAAAATTTTAAAATTTTTTTTAATTCTTATTTTTATTATATATTTTTTTTTTTTTATTTTTTTAATAATATTTTTTTTATTTTTTTTTTTTTATCTTATTTTTTTTTTTTTTTTATTTTATTTTTTCTTCTTCTTTTAACGGTAGGTTCATGTCTGAGCCGCCTGGCACAGCATGATACTTAATTGTTTTTCATGTTGTGATGCTCTTGGAGTGATACTGGTAGGTCCCCCATTTCCCTTTTCCCGGGAGAGTGCCGGGGGAAATTTTAGGTATCATTCCTCTATTTATCCGGGCTTGAACCACACTGACTTGGGTTTGGTTGGCCACCCATGGCTAGGTAGGCAATCAAGGTGAAGTTCCTTGCCCAAGGGAAACAACGCGGCGGGGGTGACTCGAACCCTCGAATTCAATTGCCTCGTGCAGTCTTAGTCGACGCTCTAACCATTCGGCCACCGCGCCTTTTATATATATAATATATATATATATATATTATATATATATGTTTTATATATTAAAATATATTTTAAAATTTTATATATATATATATATATATATATTATATATATATATATATATATATATATATATATATATATATATATTATATATATATATATAATATATATATTATATATATATATGAGTGGGGCCGCGGTGGCCGAATGGTTAGAGCGTCGGACTCAAAACTGTCACGACGGCAATCTGAGTTCGAGGGTTCGAGTCACCGACCGCCGCGTTGTTTCCCTTGGGAAAGGGAAACTTCACCTCGATTGCCTGCCTAGCCACGGGGTGGCCAAGCCAGCTCAATCAGTGCCGGGGGGAATGGGATGGTGACTCGATAAAAAAAACCCCGGGCGGAAGGCAATGGCAAACCACCGCTCTAAATTGCTAAGAAAAAAATCATGGAAGCCCATGATCCTCAAGCCCGCGGTGGCCGAATGGTTAGAGCGTCGGACTCAAGACTGTCACGACGGCAATCCGAATTCGAGGGTTCGAGTCACCGAGCGCCGCGTTGTTCCCTTGGGCAATGAACTTCACCTTGATTGCCTACCTAGCCACTGGGTGGCCAAGTCAGCCCAAGTCAAGTGCTGGTCCCAAGCCCGGATAAATAGAGAGAATAATTACCTAAAAGGTACCACCGGCACTCTCCGTGGAAAAGGGAAATGGGACCCTAAACCACGTACTCACTCCAAGAGCATCACAACATGAAAAACTACAATTAAGTATCATGCTGTGACCACGGCGGCTCAGACATGAACCTACCGTTAAAAGAAGAAAGAATATATATGAGCATATATATATATATATATATAATATATATATTATAATATATTATATATATGTGTATATATATATATATATATTGCATCATCACAGACTTAAATCTAAGGCATCGTGCTCCGGAGCAGAGCAGCACAGGCCAGTGCCTCCGCCTCGCTTGCACTCTTATTCAGAAAATCGAAAGAAAACAAAGAGCTTTTACTACAACAACAACACCAGTTACATGTTAAAAAGCAGCAAATCTTTTAAAAGAGGCTTTGTA
>NC_051390.1:44330167-44337667 GCF_015228065.2 Penaeus monodon | reverse complement strand
GTAGATCTTTTAGTTTACCGTAGTTTGTTTTGGTTCGTTTGTTTCGTTATTTTCTCTTTATATTCATCTCTGTTCTGTCTGTCTGTCTCTCTCTCTCTCTCCCCCCCCCCTCTCTCTCTCTCTCTCTCTCTTCTCTCTCTCTCTCTCTCTCTCTCTCTCTCTCTCTCTCTCTCTCTCTCACACACACACACACACACACACACACACACACAAACACACACACACACACACACACAAACACACACACACACACACTATATCTCTCTGTCTCTGACATCTATCTCTCTCTGTCTCTCTTTTCTCTCTCTATTCCTCCCTCCCTTTCTCTCCTTTATTGTCCTTTTTCACTTGATGTTGCGATCTCACCCGGTTATTCCCCCGAGTTTGTCCGAGCAAACTTACTCTGAAACTCCCCTAATATCATATAACTACGTCAAACACGGTTTAACAGTTTTCATTCGGGCCCAATAAACACTTTGGGATCCGACCGCCAGATATTAATAACAGTCTGGAACTACTAATGTGATGATTTAAAATATATTTGAATGTAATTAAGTTTATGATGTATCTGATGCTAATTGCCTTTTTTTTATATTTATCTTTATTTTTCTTATGATTTGTGAAATGTATTTTTTTCTGTGTATTTTCTACCTCCCCCTTTTTCTGCTTCATTCTCTGTCTTTGTTTCCGTTTCTATGTCTGTGTGTCTGTCCGTCTCTCTCGCTCTTCTCTCTCTCTCTCTCTCTCTCTCTCTCTCTCTCTCTCTCTCTCTCTCTCTCTCTCTCTCTCTCTCTCTCTCTCTCTCTCTCTCTCTCTCTCTCTCTCTCTCTCTCTCTCTCTCTCTCTCTCTCTGTTCCTATTCTGTGCTTTTTTATAACGCGACTGTGATTAAAAGGAACCATTACTAATTGCATTCGAAACGTAATTAGAAACGGTTTCTTTATATCAGCGGATGCAAGCAACTTCCTTTGACAAGTTGCTGTGATAATGAATGCTCTGGTGTTTGTAATCAACGCTCTGTGATCGTCGCCAGTTCCACCTCAGGCAAAGCAAAGATTCACCAATTGCAGATACAGTCGTTAATTACAGCCATAGGTGGTAGCGACATACACACTCACTATTTTCACCGATGTTGACTTCCTGTCTCTCTGTCCAGCAACGGTTTCTTTAGTTTACAAAAGCTAATTGCAGATGTAACCTTAATTACAGCTATGGTCACAGATTAGATGTATAACCACTAAATAGAATTACAGCGAGCAATTATACCTCTGTCACTGACTGCAAGTAAAGCAACTAATTAGATTTGTATTGCAGTAACAGCAACTAATTGCAAAAAATATTACACCTAATTGCATCTGCCTCTAGCCGACTACAGCAAGTTATTCCATCTATTTCCACAGTCATAAGTACATTTACCGAACAGTTACAGTCGCTAATGAAAACCATAGTAATGACACTCTACCTCCGAGAGAAAGACAACAAAGAGAGAGAGAGAGAGAGAGAGAGAGAGAGAGAGAGAGAGAGAGAGAGAGAGAGAGAGAGAGAGAGAGAGAGAGAGAGAGAGAGAGAGAGAGAGAGAGAGAGAGAGCATAGTAATGATACTCTACCGCCGCCTTCAGTGACAATTGATGCGTCAGGATCTCCATCACTTTCGCCAAACCCCGTGTGATTCTGAATCCTTGCCCCCTCCCTCTTCTCCCTCATTTTCCCTTCTCCCTCGCCCCTTCCATCCACCTCGTGTAAAGTCTACCTGTTTCTCACGTCCTTCCTTCTTGCCCTCCCCTCATAATCTTTATTTTCCCTCTCTCCCTCTCCTTCCCTTCTCCCTTTCCTTACTCTTCTCTACTCTCCCCGACTTACCTTTTCCATTCCCTCCTCTTACAAGCAAGAACTTCCTCGTCCAATCCTCCTCCTTTACTCCTTCCCTTTATCTCTTCCTTACCTTCTCTACCTCTCTGGAGAAAATTCCTTTACTAATTTTCCCTAGATCGACCTACCTTTGTTCCCTCACTCCTTCCCCCTCTCCTCTCCTCCTCGCCCTTAAATCCTCTCCCCCTTTTTCCTCCACCACCTTTATTCCTTCCACTCCCCCCTCTTCCTACTCCTTCCTGTCTCCTTCTTCCTCCTGCTCCTATTCCTATTCCTACTCTTCCCTTCCCCTCTTTACCTTCCAGGAGAATGCTCTCCCTCTCCCCCCCCCCTCTCCTCCTCCCGAGATCCCTCTCTTCCCTGACCTCCTTCCCCTTCCCCTCCCCTCTTCCTCCTCCCTTCCCCTCCATCCCAGGAGAGAACCCCCCCCCCCTCCTTCCCTCCGAGAAGAAGCTCTTCCAATCATCATTCACGCTCGCTGACAACACCATCTTGCCACGTCTGCCAACATTCCAGACATGGGTGACAACACATACGGTTCCAGGCGAGAGAGGGAGGGGGAGATGAGGGAGATTGCGAACCATGTGGGAAGAGAGAGGGGAGAAGAGGGACGGGAGGAGGAGAGAAAAGGGGAAGATGGAGAGGATAATAAAGGGGAAGAGAAGATGGGGAAGATAAAGAAGAGAAGAGAGCGAAGGATGAAGGGAATGAGAGAAGGAGACATATGAGGAGAGAGAAGAGATATAAAAACGGGAAATGAAAATCAAAACCGAAAAAAGTACAAAGACATGAAGAGAAAGGAGAAAAGGGTAAAAGCAAAGGGGAAGCAGAGAGGGGAGAGAAGAGAGCGAACAAGGGATTGGAATCCATCTGGGGGATCGATGGCTTTACCGACTAACACTGTCCGATTAAATAGCGTGGAAGAGAGACACGGCAGCTGATGAGAAAAACAAATCTTGAGACGGGGCGGAGCGGATAGGGGGACGAGATAGGGGGACGAGATAGGGGAAGAGGATAAGGGAACGAGGATTGGGGACGAGGATAGTGGAACGAGGATAGGAGAACGAGGATAGGAGAACGAGGATAGGAGCCCCCGGGGTGGAGCCCCGGGGGTAGGAGAACGAGGATAGGAGAAAAGGGATAGGAAAAAAACGAGGTGGGCGAAAAAAGGGGGTTAAAAGGGGGGGAAAAAAAAAGGGTAGGGAAAGGGTGGCGGGACGAAAGGGGGGGGAGGGACGATAGGGGGAAATAGGGAATGAAGAATCGGAGAAGAAGTATGGAAGCGGGGAGAGGAACAGAGTAAGGGGAAAAGGGAAATTAATGGGGGGAGGCCCAGGGGGAGAGGGGAGAGGGGAGAGAGAAGAGAGAGAAGGACGAGAGAGAGGGAAGAGGGGGGAGAGAGGAGAGAGAGGGAGAAGAAGAGAGGGGGATGGGGAGAGGAGAGAGAAGGGGGGAGGAGAAAAGGGAAAGAAAGTAGGAAAAGGGTTTGTAGTAGATAGATAAACCCCGAGAGAGAGGAGAGAGAGAAAAGGGGAGGGAGAGGGGAGAGAGGGGGAAGGAGAGAGGAGAGAGGAGGGGGGGGGAGGGAGGGAGGGTGGAGGGAGAGAGAGGGAAAAGGCGAGGGAGATGAGAGAGAGGAGAAGGGGGAGAGAGAGAGGGCAGAAAGGGAGGAGAAAAGGAGGAGAGGAGAGAGAGAGAGGGGAGAGAAGGAGAGAGAGAAAGGGGAGGAAAAAAAGTAGGAAAGAGGGAAAAGGAAAATAGAATAAAAAAAAAGAGAGCGGGGAGGGGAGAAAAAGAAAGGGGGGGGAGAGCGAGAGGGGAGGAGAGGAGGGGAGAGAGGGGGAGGGAGGGGGGAGGGGGGGGAGGGAGAAGAGAGGAGGGGGAAAAGAAAGGGCGGGGGGAGGGGGGAGGGGGGGAAAAGAGAGAGGCGGGGAAGAGGGGGAGAGGGGAGGGAGAAGAGAGAGAGGGAGAGGAGAAGGGGGGAGAGAGGAGAGAGAGAAGGGATGGGGGAGAGGGGGAAAGGGAGAGAAAAGGAAAGGAAAAGGGAAAAAAAGAAAGAGAGAAAAGATAGGTAAAACCGATAGATAGATAGATAAACAGAGGCGGAGGAGAGAAGAGAGAGAGAGAGGGGGAGAGAGAGCGGAGAGAGAAAAGAGGGGGGAAAAGGGGGAGGAGGGAGAGAAAAGGGGAGGAGGGAAAAAGAGGAGGGAGGGAAGAGAGAGCCGGGGGAGGAGAGAGAGGAGAGAGGGGGGAGAGGAGAGGGGGAGGCAGAGAAGAGAGAGAGGAGAGGAGAGGAGGGGAGAGGAAGGGGAGAGAAAGAGAGGGAAAAAAAGTCGGAAAGAGAGGGAAAAAAAAGATGTAGAAAAAAAGGGGAAAAGAGAGAGAGAGGAGAGCGGAGAGGGACGAAAAGAGGAAAAGGCGAGAGAAAGAGGGAAGAGAGAGAGGGAAGGGGGAGAGAGAGAAAAGAAGGGGAGGGAGGGAGGGGGAAGGGGGGGAGAGAGGGGGGAGAGAGAAGAGGAGAGAAGGGAGAGGGAAGAGGGGAGAGAGAGGAGGGGAAAAGGGAGGCCCGAGAGAGGGGAGAAAAGGAGAGGGGGGAGAAGGAGGGGAAAAAAGGAAAGAAGTAGGGGAAAAAGGGGGAGGTGGGTAGTATACAGATAGATAGATGTAAACCGGAGGAGAGGAGAGAGACGAGGGGAGAGGGGAGGGCGAGGAGAGAGAGAGGAGCGAGAGGGGGGGAGAGAGCGAGGAGGGAGGAGGGGAGGGGGGGGCCCGAGGAGGGAGGGGGGGGAGGGGAGAGAGAGAAAAGGGGGGAGAGAGAGAGAGGGGAGAGAGAGAAGAGCGAGGAAAAGGGGAAAAAGGAGAGGAAAAGAGGAGAGACGGAGAGGAGAGAGAGAGAGGGAGAGAGAGAGGAAGGAGAGAGGGGGAGGGGGAGAGAGAGAAAGGGGAGGGGAGAGAGAAAAGGGGAGGGAGCCCAGGAGAGAGGGAAGAAGGGGGGAGGGGGGAGGCGGAGGAGAGCGAGAGGAGGAAGGGGCGGAAGGAGAGAGGAGGGGGGAGAGAGAGGGGGAGAGATGGAGGAGGGAGGAGAAAAAGAGGGGCGGGAAAAGAGAGGAAGGGAGAGAGGGAGAGAGGGGGGGGAGGGCGGGGGGGGAGGGGGGGGGGAGGGGGAGGGGGGAGAGAAGGGGGGGGCCGGAGGAGAGAGAGAGGAGGAGGAGGCGGAGGGGGGCGAGGGCGGGAGGGGGAGGGGAGAGAAGGGAGGGAGAGGGGGGGGGGGGAAGGAAAAAGGGGGGGGGAAAGCGGGTTACGAGGAGGTGAGGGCGGGAGGGGGGGGGGGGGTTGGGGGGAGCCCCGTGGGGGGGGAAAGGGGGGAGGGGTGCCCTCCCGGGACCGGAAAGGTTTCCGGCCCGGGGGGATTGTAAATCGAGGGCGAAAAGGAAAGGCCGTTCCCCCCCCTGGGAGGGGCCCAGGGGGGGAACGGCCCTGGGGGAAAAAAAATGAGAAACGGGGCCCCCGGGTGGGGAAGGAAAAAAAGGGGGAAAAAAAAAAAAAGGGGAAGAGGTGAAACCGGGCCGGGGGTGCAAATGGAAAGGGGGACCCGGAAAATAAAAACAAATTAGAAAAAAAATAAAAATAAAAATTTTCCTGGCGTTTATCCCACATTTACCCGGTCCGGGAGGAGAGAGGGAGGGGAGGAGAGGGAGAGGAGAAAGGTTTCCCAAAAGGGCCCCCCTCCTTACGGCCTCACACTTAAAAAAGGGAAAAAAAATCCTCCAAAAACAAAGAGCTTGCCCGCGTGAAAATAGGGTGGGGATAAAGGAAGGCGGGCCCAAATAGGGGGGAGAAAAAAAAGGAGAGAGGAGAAGGGGAGGAGGGGGAGAGAGAGGGAGAGAGAGGGGAGAGGGCTTGGGGGAGAGAGGGGGGAGGAGAGAGCGAGGGGAGAGAGAAAGGGTTTGGGGATAAAGGGAAAATTTGAAGAAAGGGGGAAAAAAGAAGACGCGCTTTCCCGGGGGCACGCGCCAGGCCCGAGTTTAAAGGGGAAACGGGTTCGAAGGAAAAAACCCCCAAAAGGGGGACCCCCCGAAAGGAAAAAAAGGGCCCCCCAAAAAAACGAGAAAAGGAAGGTTGAGAAAACAATGGTAATAAAAGGTAAATGGACAAAGTTTGATGAATTATAGCCTAGGGCAGAAAAGTGAAGTCGATTGGAAGGAGAAAAAAGGGCCGGAAAAGGGGGCGCGAGTAAAAAACAAAAAAAGATGGGAAAAAACAGGGGATGACAAAAGAGGTGGGGGTAATTTTTCAAAAAAATTTATTAAAGAAATTAAAAAAGCAGAGAAGAAAATATATATATTTAAATTCCCATAAAATTTTATATAATATATAATTTTAAAATATATAATATATAGAGATATAATAAACAAAAAATGTCTAAAAAGATAAATTTTTATATAATTTTATGTATATATATAATATATATAGAAAATTAAAAATTTTATATATATATAAAAATATAATATATTTTAAAACCTTTTTAAAGGAATAATATAATATAGAGATATAAATTTAAATATTTTACATACATTATATTAAAATGTGTATAATATTATATATATATAAAATTAATAAATTATATTATTTTAAAAATATAATATATATAAAATATAATTATATAATTTTCATCCCCATTTAACGGTGGGGTTTATGTCTGAGGCCCCCGTGGTCACAGATGATACTCAAGATTTTTTACGTTGT
Organism: Penaeus monodon; assembly: GCF_015228065.2. NCBI lineage: Eukaryota > Metazoa > Arthropoda > Malacostraca > Decapoda > Penaeidae > Penaeus > Penaeus monodon. Next base: position 44,331,052 of record NC_051390.1, on the reverse strand, counting down.
GATGCTCTTGGAGTGAGTAGTGGTAGGGTCCCCGTTCCTTTTAAAGGAGTGGCCGGTGTTACCTTTTAGGTAACATTTTTTCTTATTTATACGGGTTGGGGCCAGCACTGACTTGAGTGGGGTTGGCCACCCAGTGGTAGGCAGGCAAACGAGGTGAAATTCCCCCTTTTTTTTTTCCCCAAAGGGGAAAAAAACGCGGCGGCGGGGATCGGAAAACCCCCGAACTTTTAGATTTCTGTCGTTTACAGTCTGAGGGCCGACGCTCTAACCATTCGAAACCCCCACAGCCTTGAAGATCATTTGTTTTCCCTGATTTTTTTTTGGCCCAAATTTTGAGCGGTGGTTTTTCCAATTTCCTTTCCCCCCGGGTTTTTATCGGGGTCACCATCTCTATTTACCGGCCGACCTTTGGGGGACTTGGTCCCCCCGTGACTAGGTAGGGAAAACGAGGTGAAAATTCCTTGCCTAAGGGGGAAAAAAACGCGGCGGTCGGTGACTGAAACCCTCGAAACCAAAATTGGCCCCCTTGTGACAGTTTTTGAGTCCACGATCAACCATTCGGGGCCCCCGCGGCCCAAAAAATAATATTTTAAAACAAATATATATTATGCGTTTTATATGTATATATAATATATTTTAAAATATATATATATTTATATATATATAAAATAGGAAAATATATTATTTTATTATATTAATTATATATAAAATATAAAAATATATAATATATAATTAAAATATATTACAATATATATATTTTTTTATATTTTTATATATATTATATTTATATTATATTTTATAATATATATATATATATTATATATATAATATATATAAATATATTTTAAAAGGGGGGTGTTGTGGTGTGTGTGTGGGGTGTGTGGG
>NC_051390.1:44320167-44322667 GCF_015228065.2 Penaeus monodon | reverse complement strand
TAATGATATCGATAATAATGATAGCAAAATAATAATAATGGAAACGATAACGATGATAAACATAAATAAAGATACACACAGATGAATAGATAGATGAACGAAAATCAGAGCATCAGTCCTTACAGTCTGAAAAACAAAAGAAAATCTGAATTAGTGGCTGCTTGCGCCATATAAAACAGCGACGCACTAAACACTATGACATCTGCCGCCCTTTGATAACTGGGAGCGCCATTAGGGACATTACCCCCCCCTCCCCCCTACCCCGCCGTTCACCTTCTCTTTTTCACTCCTCTACATCCTTTTATTTATTCCTTTCTCCTCTTTCCTTTTGCTTATGCGTCGTAAGCCGTGCACATACGTATATGCGCCTATGCTTTCATTCACAGGTATACACATGCACATACATATATGCCTTTACAGAGACACATAAACATGCATGTATCTTCATATAATAAACCCCGACCCAAACGTAAATTTTCCCCCAACCCTCTCATACATTTCCACCCCAATCCCTACATACATTTTCCCCCCAACCCCTACATACATTTTCCCCCAACCCCCAACCTCCTCATACATTTTCCCCCAACCCCCAACCTCCTCATACATTTTCCCCCAACCTCCTCATACATTTTCCTCCAACCCTTAAATACATTTCCCCCAACCCCCACATACTTACCCAACCCCCAACCCCCAGACACTACCTCCTACCCCTCTTTTTCCACGGGCATCAGCAGGCATCATTAGTGTAAGAGAAAGGCTTTGACGCCGTGATCTCCGTACAATCCCACAGCAGATTCGCCCTTATCTGTCGCTCCACACGCAGGCTTCCCTCTCTCTTGGGTGGATGTTTACTGTATATGGCTGATGGAGGTATTGTTTCGTTGGTCAAGATTTTGTGTTTAACATCTGACGGCTTTTTATAGTCTGTGTGTGTCTGCTTGCTTGTCTGTCTGCCTGGCTGTCTCTCTGCCTCATTGTTTCTCTCTATGTCTGTCTGTCTCTGTCTCTGTCTATCTCTCTTTCTTTCTTTCTTTCCTCTCTCTCTCTCTCTCTCTCTCTCTCTCTCTCTCTCTCTCTCTCTCTCTCTCTCTCTCTTCTCTCCTCTCTCTCCTCTCTCTCTCTCTCTCTCTCTCTCTGTCTGCCCCATCCACGTGTCTGTCCCTTTTATGCCCAAGAACATACCTGAATCCAACTCCCCAGCGAAGCTTTGCTTGTGCGGAGATTAAAGTTAATCTTGTTCATCTCTTGTTTGTGTGTTCATGATTGCGAGTATTCAAAATTTTTTTTCCATGGGTATATATAGTATAATATATATATATATCTATATATTATTATATATATATATATAATAATATATATATATACATATATAATCTAATATAGAATTATATATATATATAATATATAGATTATATATATAATATATATATCTATATATATATATATAATATATAATACTAGTTTATCTATATATATATATATAATCTATATATATATATATATAATATGCATATATATATATATATATACATCTATATATATATAGATATATATAGTATATCATATATCTATATATAGTATATATAATAATAATATATCATATATACATATAACATCATATACACCACCATACACACACACACACACATCACACACCACCCACACACACGACACACACATATATATATATAGATAGATATATATTATATATAATATAATAGATATATATATATATATATATATGTGTGTGTGTATTATTAATATATATATATATATATAGATATATAGATTATATATATATATATATATATATATATATATTATATATACCTACACACAAACACACACACACCACCACCCACACACACATATCTATATTATAATATATATATATTCTATATATATGATATATATATATATATATATATATATTATATATATATATATATATATATATGTAATATATATATATATATATATAAGATATAATATAATATATAATAGATATATATATATATAAATATATATATATGCATATAGATATATATATAAATATATATAGATATACTATATATATATTATATATATTATATATATATATATTATAATATATAAATATATATATATATATATATATATATATATATAATATTTATATATATTATTATATTATATACTATGTGTGTGTGTGGTTTGTGTGTGTGTGTGTGTGTGTGTGTTGTGTGTGTGTATGTGTGTGTGTGTGTGTGTTTGGTGTGTGTTTATGTGTAATAATATATGTAAAACACACACACGCCACCACACACACCACACACACCACATATATAGATATATATATATATATAGATCTATATATAGATATATATAGGATATATAAATAAATAAATATATACATACAATATATATATATATATATGATATATAGATATATATATATATTATATATATATAGTATATATAGATATATATATATATATATATATATATATAATATATATAT
>NC_051390.1:44295233-44302567 GCF_015228065.2 Penaeus monodon | reverse complement strand
AGGGAGGGAGGGAGGGAGGGAGGGAGGGAGGGAGGGAGGAAGGGAGGAAGGGAGGGAGGGTGGATGTGTGGAGAGATGGAGAGATGGATGGATGGGCGGGTGAGCTGGAGGGAAGGAGGGATAGAGGGAGAGAAGAAGGATGAGAGGGATGGAGAGAGGGAAAGAAGAGATAGAGAGAGGGAAGGAGGGAGGCAAAGCGTTTAATAAACAGATAGACGTTTGCATAAATATATGTTTATATATGCACGTGTATATGCATATCAGTACTTGTGCGTATGCATATTTATCTGCATGTACACATATAGACTCACCTATATATCTAAATAATAATAATAATAATAATAATAATAATAATAATAATAATAATAATAGTAATAATGATAATAATAATGATAAAATAATAATAATAATAATAATAATAATAATAATAATAATAATAATAATAAAATAATAATAATAATAATATGATAATAATAATAAATAAATAAATAAATAAATAAATAAAAAAATCTCAACCAAATAACGTTCCAGCCTCCCCTTCCAACGCAGCCTATATCGCCCCCTTCAGCAAGCCAGCGAGCCAGCCACTCCGCCGACTACGCCTCCTGCCGTTCATAATATCCCATTTCAAAGGGAGTCGCTCTCGCCAAGCTGAGTGTCAGAACCGCTTCTCCAAAGAACTGTGTGTGTGGAGAAACGCTCTATGGGTTTTTGCTTTTTTGTTTTCTATTTTTATTTATTTTATTGTTATTGTTACTTAAAAAAAAAAATCGAGGGTGGACTGTGTTATGTTTTGTATATGATGTGTTGTGGATGGTTTGTTGATTCTCTGTTTGTTTATTGTTTATTTGGTCTTCGCTTAAGAGAGGGGGAGTGAAAGTGATAAATGAAGAAGGGTAAGAGAACAGTTATTCACTAGTTTGACAGCGAAAGCCCCTTAATGACCAGACGCCAGACTTAACAAGCTTTCTCCATCAGTATGACTAGGTTTCGATATGCCTCGCGGGACAATATATACAAATAAACGACCAAATAAAGGAACACCATACAATTAATTCAATTCCCATACGAAGAAAGAAGGTAGAAGAAGGAAAAAGAAGAAGGGAACGAGGAGAGAAGGAAAAGGAGGAGGGAATGATTGCAAAAAAGAAAAAAAAAGAATACTAGTTTATTTAAGATTATTATCGGTAGTTGGTAATCACTCTTTCGGTGCTTTGTGGTTCGCTCTTTATCTCGGGAAAGAGTTACATTTCGAAGCAGCTACACCAACAAATAAACAAGAAGGCAAGAACGACACAAGCTGCTTCTCTCCCGTCTCCCACGACACAAAGACACATTCGTATTAGTTCTACATCATCCTTTTGGCTTTTTTGTGGCTTGCTCTTTATCAGGAGAAGAGTTATATGTGGAAACAACGCTCGAGACACAAGTATCTGGAGCTGGAGCTGAGCCAGAGATAATTTTTAGACACCAGTGTGAGTGTTACATACAGCAGAACTGACTGGTGACCACAAACATATGAGGCCATCTCTATTCTTTTTCGTCGTCTGAGGGGAAAGTTCGTCAAAAAGTTTTTCTTTCTCTTCTCTCTTCCATTAGGGTTCGGGTTGTCCTCTCCTCTCTTTCTCTCTGTCTTTCCTTTTTAATTTATCTGTATTTGTTTTTTGTTTTTGTTGTTTTATGCTTGTCTGTGTCCGTCTCTTTGCTTATACTTTCCTTTTTTCTTGTACCTCCCTCTCCCTCTCCCTCTCCTCCGTGTCCGTTTCCCTCTCCTCCTCCTTTTCGCTCTCCCTCTCCCTCTCCCTCTCCTCCTTTCCCCCATCCCCATCCTTCCCTCTCTCTATCGCCCCATTCGTCAGTCCTCTATTCTCTCCTCTCCCCTCCCACATCATACGCCCTTCCTTCCTCTCCTCCTCTTCTCTCTCTCCCCTTCCTTCTGCCTCGTCTCCAGCAGCCCACCACAGCTCTCAGTAAAGCAGACGAGACACTCTCCATCAGTACTCCGCCTTTTGCTTGTAAGACCCAAGGGCTGCATATCTTTGGCATTTAACGAAAATCCGCTTCCAGACTGAGGGGACGAGGGGGAGGGGAGGGGAGGGGGAAGGGAGGGGAGGGTGAGGGAGGGGAAAGGGGCGGGGGAGGGGAGGGGAAAGGAAAGGGACGGGGGGAAGGGGAGGGGAAGGGAAAGGGACGGGGGGAGGGGAGGGGAGGAGAATCGGAGGGAATGGTAAGAGGGGATGGTGATTGGCTGGGGGATTAGGCAAAGGGGAAAAAAGGAAGGGGTGGAGGACGAATAGATCCTCTTCTTCCTCTTCTTTTTATTCTGTCTTTCTACTTTTTTTCTCTCCTTCCCATCCCCGTTCTCCCCTTCCCCATATCCCCTTCTCTTCTTCCCTCGCTATCCCCTTCTCCCATTCTTCTCCATCTGCTTCACCCTTACTCTCCTATCCCTTCCTTCCCATCCCTCTATTCGCCCTCTCTCTTTTCTCTCATACCATTTATCTATTTACTCCCTTCTTCCATTCCCTTTCGTCACTCCTCCATGCCTTACTCCGCTTCTTTCTCCTACTCCTGCTTTTCTTACTCCTCCCCCCCTACTCCCCACTCCGTTTTCCCATACCCGACTCCCCCCTCCCCCCTACACCACAGCCTTTCCCGACTTCATTCCCCCACCCACATCCCCCACTCCGCTTCTCTCCCTTCCCCGACTCCTCTCCCCCACTTCTTTCCGCAACTTCCCCCACTCCCCGACTCCTACCCCTCCCCCACCATAAACTCCGCACCTCTCCCCCTCACTCCGCTCTTCTCCCTTCCACTCCGCTCCCTTCCCCCACTCTGATCCCGCTCCCTTTCCTCACTCCTCCCCCTCTCACCCCTCGTTCCCCACTCCTCGTCCCCCCACCCACCCCTCACTCCGCTCCTTCCCCCGCCCCCTTCCCGGTCACTCCCCCATCCCAGCATCCCCCTTGCTTCTCCTCTCATCCCGCGCCATCGCTCTCTCGGACCAGATATTCGCTGGCGGCTTGTCACTTGCTCTCCGGGCCGAGCGGTTTCGAAGGACGGAGACTTGCGCGCGGAAGCAGAAAAAAAGCAGGGAAGTAGAGAAGCAGGAAGCGTGTAAGCAAAAGAGGGGAAAGGGGGGTGGAAAAACAGCCAAAGGAGGAGAGAGAGAGAGAGAGAGAGAGAGAGAGAGAGAGAGAGAGAGAGAGAGAGAGAGAGAGAGAGGGGGGGGGGAAAGGGAGAGAGAGCGAGAGAGAAAGAGAGAAAGGAATAAAATAGATAAATAAATAAATATGCATCATTAGATTAAATCAAAGGAAAAGGTTTACAGAATAGGAAGGCGTTGAAACTGAAACGGAGAGCGAGGGCGAGAACGAGACAAGAAAATATAATTTGAAAAAACTCGCGAATCTTTCCAGAATAGGTTATTAACAAATTGGGTCATTCGTGATTAGAAAAGACCCTTAATTTCTTAAACGCTTAATAGGTTTGTTATGAAGCCAGTTTAAGTCATTTGGGAAATTGGGTCATTTATGTAAACTATGTATTAATTCATTCTTATAGACCATTTATATGCGTGAAACACACACACACACACACACACACACACACACACACACACACACACACACACACACACACACACACACACACACACACACCACACACCACACACACACACCCACACGCACACGCACACACACACACACACACACACAACACACACACACACACACACAACAACACACACACACACACATATACATACATATATAATATATAATATATATATATATATATATATATATATATATATATATATATGTCTGTATGTCTGTATGTATATATATATATATATATATATATATATATATATAATATATATATATATATATATATATATTTAACTATATGTGTATGTGCGTGTGTGTGTATTTGATATATGAGTGTCAGTGTGTACGTGTTTCTGTTTGCATGTGCATACATATACATATATCTGAATAGTATGAACCGAGCCGACCGAGGATATATTCAGCATAACGCTAGAAACCGGAGACGTGTTTTTTAAAGGGAGAGATGCCTCTAAAGTTTTCCGAAAGTTGAAACGAGTTTAATGGAGGCGCCAGTAGTGAAAATGGGCGTGGAATGGGGGGGGGGGGAGGCGGAATAGGCTGCGGTTGGAGGGGTTAGTGATGGGGGTGTTAAGCGGGATTTTGGGGGTGAGGGTGGGGGGGAGGGAGAAGTAAAGGAGGGTGAGGGAAGGAGAAAGGGAGGGAGGGAGGGAGGGAGGGCGGGAGGGAGGGAGGACGAGTGAGGAAGGGAAGGAGGGCGAGTGAGGGAGGGAAGGAGGTGTAGGGAAGGAGGGAAGGAGGTGAAGGGAGGGAGGGAAGGAGGGAGGGAGGGAAGGAGGGTGTTGGAGGGTAGGAATGAGGGCGAGGGAGGAAGGGAGGGAAGGTTAGGTAAGTATAAACAATAATTTTCGTTTTCTTTCTAAACTCATATTCTTTGTTCATTCACTTAAAATTCTTAATATCATCGTTCATTCATTCATATCTCTTCTCCTCCATTAATTCACATCTTTGCTATTCATACTTTCATCTATCTAGACCTGTAAATAGTTGCTGTCACAATACACTCTGTTCAAAAGAAAGGCAAAAAAAAAAAAAAAAAAAGAAAAATAAAAATATAAAAAAAAAGGAAAGGCGTGTGGGAAGGAAAGAGTGCGTGGGGCGGAAAATTGCTCCTTTCATTTTCAAAAGATAACAACCCCCAGTTTTTTGGGGGAAAAAGGAGAAAGGAGAAGGAAAGGGAGAGATGTTGTTTTGGGGGGAAAGGAAAGGTTTTTTAAGGAGGGGGGAGGAAAAGGGGTGGAAGGGGGGGGGGGAGGGGAAAAGGGTGGAAAGCTCGGGGAGGGTTTAGAGGGGGGAAGAAGGAGGGGGGGTGGGGGGGAGGGAGAAGAAAGGAGGGAAAAGGGGGGGGGAAAGGATGGGAAGGGGGGGAAAAGGGAGGGGGGGGAAGGGAAAAAAGGGGAAAAAGGAAGGGGGGAGGGGAGGGGGGAAGGGAAAAAGGAGGGGTAGGGAAGGAGGGAAAAAGAGAAAGGGGGGGGGGAGGAAAAGGGGAAAAAAAAGAGGGGGGTTGGGAAAGGGAGGAAGAGGGGAGGGAGGGAAGGGAGGGGAAAAGGGGGGAAGAAAAAAAGAAAAGAGCATTAAAAAAACCCGACACAACCCTTTTTCCCTAAAAAAAGAAAAATCGGGGGGAATGAAAAGGGGCAAATAAGGGGGAAAAAAAGGGAAAAAAAAAAACGAGGGAAAAAAAAAATAAAAAAAAAAGGGGGAGGGGGATGAAGAAGGGGAACGAGAGAGTGGGCGGAATTTTTAAAGAAAAACCCAAAAGGGGGCGGGAGGGGAAGGTGAGAGAGAGAGAGAGGAGGGAAAAGAGAGGGGGAGGAGGGGAGGGAAAAAGGGGGGAGGAGAGAGAGGAGAGAGAGAGGGGAAAAGGGGGGGGGAGGAAGAGAAAAAGAGGAGGGGGGGAAAAGAGGAAAAGAAGGGGGGGGGGAAAAGGAGGGAAGAAAGGGAGGGAGAGGGGGGAAGGGGGGGAGGGAGGGGAGGGAGAGAAGGGGGAGAAATAGGGGAGAGGGAAAGAGAGAGAGGGGGGGGGAGGAGGAGGAGGAGGAGAGAGAGAGAGGGGGTTTTATAAGAAGGAAAAGGTTTTAAAAAAAAATTTGGGGAAAAAAAAATAAAAGGGAAATTTTTCCCTTTACAGAAAAAAAAGGGAAAAAAGGGAAAAAAAAAAAAAGAAACCCTAAAAAATATAAAAAAACATATTTTAGATTTTAAAAAAATATTACCCAAAGGAAGTAAAAAATTACAAAAAAACCAAAGCAGGGAAAGTCTTATGTTAAGTTTTTAAAAAAGAAACAAAAAAAAAAAATGCCCTTTCCCCCAAATAAAAAAAAATTAAAAAAAAATAAAACATAAATTAAAAGAAAAAAGGGAAAAAAAAAAAAAGAAAAAAAAAAAAGGGAAAAAAGAAAAAGGCCCTTTTTTTAAAAAAAAAAAAAAGGGGCTCGTTTTTCCCAGTTTTTTTAAAAGACATTTTGATTTTTTTAAAAACAGCAAAATGAAAAAAAAAAAAAAAGAAAAAAAAAAAAAAAAAATATTTCCCCCCTCTTCTCTCCCTTTTTTCTCTCTCCTTTCTCTCTCTCTCTCTCTCTCTCTCTCAAACTATATATATTTTATATTTATTATTTTAAAATTTTTTTATTTATTATAAAATTTTTATATATATATATATATATATTTGTATAAAATATAAAATATATATTATATATATTATATTTTTATATATATATATTTATATATAGATAGATATATAATATTATATAATATTTATATATATATATATATTTTAATTTTATATTTTATAAAAATATTTTAATATCTGTCTATCTACCTATCTATCTATGCCTCTCTCCCTCGCTTTTCTCATATAATAAGAAATAGAGAAAGAGAGAGAGAGGGGGGGTATGGGGTGGGAGGAGGGGGGGGACAGAATAGAAAAAGAAGGGGGGAGCAAAAAAAAGGGGTGACGCCCGGAGCCATATTTTTGTTTCGGCCACCCCCTCCCCCTCCCCCTCCCCCCTTCCCCCTCCTCCTCCTCCTCCTCTCCTCCCTCCTCCCTCCTCCTCCTCCTCTCCCCTCCTCCTCCTCCTCTCCTTCCCTTCCTTTCCCCCTCCCCTCCTCCTCCTCCTCCCCTCCCCCCCCTTTTCCTCCCCCTTCTCTCTCTCTCTCTCTCTCCCCTCCCCCTTTTTCCCTTTTCCCCTCCCCTTTTCCCCCTTTCCTCCCCCTCCTTCTCCTTCCCCCCCCCCTTTTTTTTTCCTCCTTTTTCCCCCTTTTCCTCCCCCCTTCCTCCTCCCCCTTCCCTCCTCCTTTTTCCTCCCTTTTTTCCTCCTTCTCTTTCTCTCCTCTCCCCTTCTTTTCTCTTCTCTCTCTCCTCTCCCCTCTCTCTCTCTCTCTCTCTCTCTCTCTCTCTCTCTCTCTCTCTCTCGTATCTCGACTGCCGCTGAATTCCCTTCGTGACGTCACCAAGAAAGGAATGCCCCGAGGCCATGACAGGCAAGGCTGTTCGTGTCAATTTTTTTATACTATTTTTTTCATTCCTTCTTTCTTTTCGTTTGACAATTTCCCTTTAAAGGGCTCTTTGTTGATTTTTTTCTTTCTTTTTTTTTTTAAATTGAAGATTCGGAAAATGCTGTTTGGTTAAATTTCTTGGGGGGAAATGACGAGATTTCTTAATGCTTTTCTTTTTCTTTTTTTTTACTTTTAGTCTTTAGG
>NC_051390.1:44287733-44290233 GCF_015228065.2 Penaeus monodon | reverse complement strand
ATTAAAAGGCAAGAGGCAAAGGAAGCGAAAGGAATACGAAGGGAAGATAAACGCAAACAGAAAACCAGCAACAACAGCCAAACAAACAGATGCAGGCCTGGCAAAGAAGATAAAGAACTAACAACAAAGCAGAAAGGAGGAAAAGAAAGACAGAAGATAACACTGAAGTACGAATCAAGGGAAAGGAAAATGAGGAGAAGAAAGGCAAAGATAGAAAAGAGCCAGTTAAAAGAAGAAAAACAAAGGGGAAAGAAAAAAATAGATAGATAGATAGATAGTTAGATAGATAGATAGATAGATAGATAGATAGAGAGAGAGAGAGAGAGAGAGAGAGAGAGAGAGAGAGAGAGAGAGAGAGAGAGAGAGAGAGAGAGAGAGAGAGAGAGAGAGAGAGAGAGAGAGAGAGAGAGAGAGAGGGAGAGAGAGAGAAAGAAAGAAAGAAAGAAAGAAAGAGAATAAAGATAAAGATACGTGAGAGAATAAGACGGAATAACCCAGAAATAACAAACAAACAATAACAAGCAAGAGCAAAACAACAGAGGCAACGTCACCCTCAGACTCGCTTGAAAAACCCCCGCTTTTCCATTTAAATTGCAAACATTAATATTCATTGTATTATGTCTTTGTTAACTGAAATCTTCATACTGTAATGACATGCTAATTAGGTGATCTTGATGAGTATTTATTGATTTGTTATTATGCCAGTGATGGTGACTGAAATACCCATCACAATATACAAAATGGAAAATAAAAGTTTGTTTTGATAATCATGATGAGAGATGATAAGATCTTATGGTAAAAAAAAAAGGGGATGTAGCAATAATGATAATAACAATGGAATGGTAATAAGAAATAGAAAAATATAATGAAACGTAACAACAATAATAATAGGGAGGATGATATTGATAATAATAACGCTAATGATACAAATTATTATCATCGATATTATTATCCTCATCATTATTGTTGTAGTTATCATAATAATTATTATTATTAGTATTAGTATTAGTATTATTTAGAAACTAAAAATATGAAAGTGGTAAGTAAGTGCAGACGGTGATATTTAGAAGTAACAATAACGATGAGATAGTGAAAAAATTTTTTAAAATGATAGATATTTTTTTTTTCATCGTAAAGGAAATATATATATATTAAAACATATATTATATAATATATATTATAATATTATATTAATAATATATATTTAAAATTACATATATTAAAAATATAATATATATATAATATATAATATATTTAAAATATTAATATATTTTAATTATTTATATTTATATATATATATAAAAATTATATATAAAATATATATTTTTTTTTATGCCCAGGTTTATACAGTTGGAAAGCTAAAAAAGTCAAGGAAAAAAGAGAAAAACATTTGAAAAAATAAACCATATGGTTTAATCTTTCATAAAAAGGGAAATTTCAAAACTCACTCCTCTCCCCTCTCTCTCTCTTCTCTCTCCTCCTTCTCTCTCTCTCCTCCACCCCACACACAAAACCACACACCCCACACACACACACACACAACAACACACACACACACACACAACAACACACACACAAAACACACCCACCAAAGCACACTCCCCTCTTCTTCTCTCTCTCTCTCTCTCTCCTCTTTCTCTCCTCTCTCTCCCCTCTCTCTTCTCTCTCTCTCTTCTCTTCCACACACACCAACCCCAACCACACACACACACCACACCAACACACAACACACCAAACTACACATGTACACACGCACACACACACACGTATACAAAGCATGGACGTAAAAATTACACGGGACCAGTTTTATTCCTTGTGAACATTCCCATACTTAAAAGGGGTGGTTGTTGTAGGTTTTGGGGTGTGTGTGTTGGGGGAGAGAGAGAGAGAGAGAGAGAGAGAGGGGAAAAGAAGGAGAGAGAGGGAGGAGAAGAGAGAGAGAGGAGGGGAGGGGAGAGAGGGAGAGAGAGGGGGGTTTTTTTTGGAGAGAGAGAGAGGAGGAGGAGAGAGAGAGACAGAGAGAGAGAGAGGAAGAGGGGAAGAGAGGAGAGAGAGAGAGAGAGGGGAAGAGGGAAAAAGAGGGGGAGAAGAGAGAGGAGAGAGAGAGAGGAGAGAGAGAAGAGAGAGAGGGAGAGAAAAAGGGGAAAAAAGAAAAGAGAGGGAAAGAGAGAGGAGAGAAGAGAGGAGAAGAGAGAGAGAGAGGAGGGAAAATGAAAAGGAAAAGGGGGGGAAAAAGGGGGAGAGAGAGGAGAAGAGAGGGGAAAAGGGGAGGAGAGAGAGAAGGGAGAGGGAGAGGGGGAGAGAGAAAAGAGAAAGGGAAACAAAAAATGAAAAAGAAAAAAGAGGAAAAAAAGGGGGAGGGGAAAAAAAGAAAGAAAAAAAAAAAAAAAAGAAAAAGGTTTTAAAAAAAAAAGAAAAAAAAAAGAAAGAAAAAAAGAAAAAAAAAAAAGGGTTCAAAAAAAAAATTTAGTAACAGCGAAAAAAAAAACCCCGGGGGGGA
>NC_051390.1:44273337-44278337 GCF_015228065.2 Penaeus monodon | reverse complement strand
AACGAGGAGGAGGAAGAGTATGAGGAAGAAGAGGAAAACGAGAAGGAAAAAGTGAAGGAGGAGGGAAGGGGGGAGGAGGATGAAGGAAGGGCTGGGAAAAGGGGAGAAGGGGAATGTGGAGAAGTAAAGAAGAGTTGGGAAAAGGGAAGAAAGAGTATAGATAGGTGGAAAAAAAATGAAAGAAAGGCAGAAAGAGATAAAGAAAGTATCAGGAAGATATGTGGCTCGTCTAAAAGGACCAAGAGAAAAAAAAGGAAAAATTAAATATATTTTAAAACATCAAACCATTAGAAAGAGAGAGAGAGAAAAAAACTTTTCTGAGGATTAAGGAAAAAGTGGGTGTGAGAGACGAAGAGAGCTTGAATAGAAGAATGAGGAAAGCGAGAGGAAGAGAGAGAGAAACGGATAAAGATATATATATATATATATATATATATATATATATATATATATATATATATATATATATATAGAGAGAGAGAGAGAGAGAGAGAGAGAGGAGAGAGAGAGAGAGAGAGAGAGAGAGAGAGAGAGAGAGAGAGAGAGAGAGAGAGAGAGAGAGAGAGAGAGAGAGAGAGAAGAGAGAGAGAGAGAGAGAGAGAGAAGATGAAAGAGAAAAAGAGAGTGAGTTTGAGTGGAGAGAGAAGATGAGGAGAGATGTAGTAAGTGTCAAGTAAAAAAAGAGGGTTGACGATGGAGGATGAAAGGAGGTGGCTAAATGTATCAGAAAGGAGGGGACTGAGCGGAAAGGGAGGAAAGGAAGAGAGGAAGGGAGGTAGGAAGGAAAGGGAGAGAGAAGGAAAGAGAGAGAGGGAGGGAGAGGGGAAAGAGGGAGAGGGAGGAAGAAAGGGAAGGGAGAGAGAGGAAAGAGATGGAGGAGGGAAAGGGAGAGGAGGAAAAGAGGAGAAAGAGGAGGTAAGAAAGAAGGAAAGAGAGAGAGGGGAAATGAGAATGGGAAGGAAAGGGAGAAAAGAAGGAGGGGAGAGAGAGAGGAAAAAGATAGGATCAGGAGAATAAATGAGAAAGAAGAAGAGAGAAATGAGAGAGACGAAGGGAGATGAGAAGGGGAAAGGAAAGGGAGAAAGTACGCAAGGAGAAGGACAAGGAGGAAAAAGACGTGATCCAGGGAACATAAATGAAAAGATAGAAGACAAAAAGAAAGAAAGAGAGATGAAAGAAGGAAAGAGACAAGAAAAAGGAACAAGAACAGCTATTAAAGAAGAAAGAAAAAAGAAAAAAAACAAAAAAAAAAACAAAAAGACAAGAATAAAGCAAGACAAAGAATCCCCAATCGAAAAATGAACAAACGAAACATATCTACAAAAAAAAAAAAAAAAAAAAAAAAAAAAAAAAAAAAAAAAAATCACACTCACCTTGTCCCCCTCCCGAAATGCAACAAGGAACAACAACAACAACAACAAAAAGGCAAGGAATCCAGCGCCCTATCGGTTTTCTAAAAGATTAAATACCCTTTTCAGTATTTTTCGTCTGGATTCCGCATCTGAGAGCAGTGCAGATCGAGAGAAGAAACCTTTGAAGTAGCTTTCTTTCCCCCCACACCCCCTTTATTTATTTATTTGTTTGTTTACTTATTTATTTGTCTGTTTATTTACCTATTTTTTTAGGGGGGTGGGTGGGGGGAAGGAGGTCGAGGGGGAGGGAGGGAGGGGTGAAAGGGGGTTCCCCTTTTTTTTTTTCTTTTTCTTTGGGTTGAGGGGGAGGGGGTAGGGCGTGGGTAGGGGAAGGGGGAGGGGTAGAAAGTAGATTGGTCGGTGCCGGAGGGGAAGGGGGGGGAAAGGAAGAGGAAGGGGGAGGGGGAGAGGGAGAGGGGGAAGGGGTTACAGATTTTGTGGCGTATTTATATTGGGGTATATAACTTCGGCGCTGGAGTTGCATGTATAGGAACGCATTCAGGCGTTGGCAAAGCGATACAAAACTCTCGACCTCCGTTCTCCCCCCCCCCTCCTTCCTTTTTCTCCCACCCGCTGTTGTACTCGGTCCATCCCCTCTCCCCCTTCCCCCTTCCCCCTTCCCCCTCCCCATGGTGTATTTGCACTTCCCTCTGTTTTGTATTTTCCTTCCCCCCCCCCACCCCCACCCCAACCAAAGATATTTCTGTATTCGATAGACTGACCCTTTAACTATATATTTATCTATTACTTATCTCTTCTGTCTATTCATCTTACTATCTATCTATAGTATTTGTCGATCTAGCTCTCTCTCTATTAATTTCTCTATTTACATATCTATCTGTCTAACTATCTATCTATCTGTCTATCTATCTACCTATCTATCTGTTTATCTATCTATTTATCTATATCAAGTGTTTTTTTTTTAACCTGGGGGCTTCAATATTTTCCAAAGTAATTTTTCTATTTATCTCTGTTATTCTCTTAACGAGAGCATGGTCACATATTGGAAAGTTTAATTATAATACCACTAATTCTTACTCATTAAAAAAGACTAACAAAACATTCGTATAATTTTCTTTAAAATCTGGGAGAGAATTTTATTTACAGATGCAAAGGGGGCGTGGAGGGAAGGGAAAATTCCTAAAGGGGGGCGGGGTAGTTATCAATAGGATCTGTCGACCTAGTTCTCTCTCTGTTAATTTCTCTCTCTATCTGTCTATCAAGCTGTCTATCTATATTCATATATATATTCATATATATATATATATATATATATATATAATATATATATATATATATATATATATATATATATATATATATATATATATATATATATATATATATATATATATATATATATTTCTCAATTCAGAGTCTTCTCGAAGACTGCACATCTCTCCATTTGTCTTTCTCCCCCTCCCATCCTCCCTCCCCCTTCCTTCCTTTGGTTCCAACATGAATATTTCATCACACAACACTTGAGAGAGCAAGCAGGAATACAAAATATAGATAGATATGTGAATGGCACGGACTCTCACACACGCACTCTCGCCCCGATGGATATCCCCGGGTGCCAAATGCGGGCGGGAGAGAGTGCCAGGGCCAGGGCCGGGCCGGGCGCTGGCGGGCCGTGGGGGAAAGGTGGCACGTCGGGGGAAGATAGTGCTATGATTTTTTTTTTTTTTTTTTTTTTTTTTTTTTTGGGTGGGGGTGTAGTTGGGGGTTTATTGCTTGTGTTTCCTTATCATGATTTATCTTTATCATTTTATTATTATTGTCATTGATATAGTGATTATTATATTTGTTAGTATTTATTTTTGTTGTTATTAGTTTTTGTGTTTATTACAATTATTGTTATTATCATCATCAATATTTTTTATTATTACTATCATTATTATTACTATTACTATCATCATTATTGTTATTATCCTTGTTGTTGTTTTTAATCATTATCGTTTTATTGTAGAATGAAGAAACGTCATATTTTATCTCTTTTTCGTCTATCTGTTTGTCAGCATGTCTATCATTTTTTCTCCTTTTACCCGATCGCTTATGTATAAATAGAAGTTCATATCTGTTCCTGTTCTATCCGTCTTCTCTCTATCTCTCTTTCTCCCTCTTTTTTATATTCTGTATTCACACATCTCTGTTTCTCATTCTCTTCTCTGCATTTACATATCCTCCTCTTTTCTCTTCTCATTTATATTTCCTTTCATTCTCACCATCTGTCTTTTATATCTTTAGTTGAAATTAAAAACCCAATGATTTATCCTCTTGTTTTTTTTCTCTAGATAAGTGTGAGAGCCATTAATTTCATTGCTTTTTTATATTATACTTATTACAGCCTCATTTTGTCTTCAACATTTTCATTGTTAATATTTTTCCCCCCTATTTTTTTCACTGAGGTTCGAAATTCTGAAGAAAAGATCCTTTCTGTGTGATAAATGGAGGTATGACTAATTGCGATATTCATCAACTTGATATCATTAGATTGGGTGATTTATAGATGCTCATTTATAAGTAAGATTTCTTTGTTTTCCGTGAGCGTTTGTTATTTTCCTTTCCTTAATTACCCTTAATGAAATAATTAGTTGATTTATGAATCGCTTTCCTGGATTTCTTTCTAACGCTTTCTTTAAAAAAATTTAGGCCTAATTCTTCTCGCTACTAATTTTCTCTCTCTCTCTCTCAAAAAAAAAAAAAAAAAAAAAAAAAAAAATCTACCATTTTCTCCTTCATCTCAATTAATCATCAACTGTGCTTATTACCATTTATTGTCCCTCCTATTCTCCTCCTCATCATGCATCTTCCTCGCCTCATTAGACATGATATACGCCATCACAGATGCATTATTCATCGCATCCCGTGAATTATCTGCTGTAAATCTGATACTCACGTGGAAAATACTCAGGGTGACGAACAGCTGTAAACAAGTTGGCGTCGTTTGTCTCCGGGGGTTTATCTGCAACGCCGAAGGAGGGGGGGGCGGGGGGCAGTCTGGGGCTTCTGGGGTGGAGGGGCGGATGTGTCCTCGCCTTCTCCTTCTTCTTCTTTTTTTCTTCTTCTTCTTTTTCTTCTTCTTCTTTTTCTTCTTTTTCTTTTTCTTTTTCTTTTTCTTTTTCTTTTTCTTTTTCTTTTTCTTTTTCTTTTTCTTTTTCTTTCTTTTCTTCTTCTTCTTCTTCTTCTTCTTCTTCTTCTTTCTTCTTCTTTTTCTTCTTCTTCATTTTCTTCTTCTTCATCTTTTTCTTCCTGTACTTCTTCCAGTTTTTCTTCTTTTTCTTCTTCCTATTTTTCTTCTTCCTCTTTTTCTCTTTTTTTCCTTCTTCATCTTCTTCTTTTCCTTCTTCGTCCTTTTCTTCTTTTCCTTCTTCCTCCTTTTCTTCTTCTTCTTCTTTTCCTACTCTGCTGAGTCCTTTGAAGTGGACTCGGACTTACTGTATGATAATAAAACATTACATCACGTAACGAGGATTAGACAATATTGTTCACTGAAAGAGTTATGACTATTTAAAACAATCTGGACAAGAATAAAATTTATACAATTATGTAATATTTACAGCCTACATTAAAGATGATAACATGTAT
>NC_051390.1:44250480-44252980 GCF_015228065.2 Penaeus monodon | reverse complement strand
CACACACACACACACACACACACACACACACACACACACACACACACACTTTCACCCACCCCTTCCCCCTCCCAATTCTCCCGACATCACCAAGGCACAGTCTTCTCGAATGAAATATGTAGAACAAATAATCTTAACCGAGAAAATTGTAGACAATAAAGATTTAAGTATAATTCACACGATTTGCCATGTCTCTTTAGCTATGCTCCTACCCACTACATGAATAATTTTCGACACGCACGCAAGAGAACGCCTGTGGCCACACATTCTCTGTCCTTGTATGTATAGATTAGACGCCCTCAATAATGCAAGATTACACACGAGGACGTAAAAGAATGCAAACGGTGTTCGTGTCAGTCTATTGTTCCGTTTCTGATACGGTATTAAAAAAATAAGAAAAATAGGGAATGAGTTTATGGTATATTTTCCGTTTTCTGTGTCGTTTTGTTTTCGAGTAGACGCGGATTCGTTGTAGAATATTCCGTTTACATCATTTCGAAAAAAAAATTCTTTAATGTTCATACAAAAGAGGTAGAAAAAAAAACTGCGCTGTAACTACACGTACTCACGTAAGTTTATAAGCGGGTTATGTGTACAATACATCAGAATAAGTGATAGCTGTTACAAATCACAGCGTTCTGCCCGTAAAAAAATGTCGTTACTGGTTTTACCGTTTGTAAAGGAAAGAGATTTTTACGATATCTTTTCTGCTCCGAAATGCATTGTCCAAAAGAGAAAAAGGAAAAAAAAATAAAGAGGCTTACTGAACATACGAGCCCAGAGATCCATACAAAGAAAGAGAGAAAACAACAACAACAACAGCAGTCAACAACAGCATCAATAAAAGGTCTCGATAGCGTAGAGCGGGGACTCCGCAGTAAATAGATAGTGATGCGCAGGGACCTGGGGAGTTCTCAAAAGTTTACTCAAAAAGACCCGGGTGCGAGTGGTGGACTTGTTGCTTTGAAAGACGCAGCGCTGGCCGGTTCTGGGGGGAGTATGTCGGTGTCGTCTGGGTGAATGGGAGATGGCGAGCGCATAGGGTAGGATTCAATTGGTATGGGGGTGAAAGAAGGTGAAATCAGAAGGGGAAAAAGAAAGGAAGGAGAATCCGCACACGCAGGTGTACATGTAAGATGAAAAGAGAAAGAGGGAGAGGAGGGTAAGGGAAAGAATTATGATGAGGAGTTAGGAGAAGTGAGGAGAAGCAGGAGGAGGAAGAAGAGGGGAAGGGAGAAGAGGTAAACGAGGAGAGGGAGGAGGAGGAGGAGGTGAAGGAAAGGGAGGAGGAGAGGGAGGAGGAGGAAGAGGAAAAGGAGGAATATTCAGGTAGCAGTCAATAGTAATAGCAAACTCGGGGCGTCCGCAGGGAGAGGGGAAGGGCGAGACGAGATGACCGGCCAAACACGACCTCAGCCATTCCCTCCTCTCTCTCTTTCTTTCTCTTCCTGCTTTCGCGGTTTTCTTACCTCTCTATCCGTCTTTTTGTTTGTCTTTTTCTCTCTCCCTAGTTCTGACACTCTGTCTCTGTCTGTTTGACTCTGTCTATCTCTCTTCCTCCCTCCCATTTTCTCTCTCTCTCTCTCTCTCCCGGTCTCTCTCTCTCTCTCTCTCTCTCTCTCTCTCTCTCTCTCTCTCTCTCTCTCTCTCTCTCTCTCTCTCTCTCTCTCTCTCTCTCTCTCTCTCTCTCTCTCTCTCTCTCTTTCTCTCCTAATCTATCTATATGTCTATCTCTATCACTTTCAGCATCCCAAGAGAGCTCTTTCCTTTACTTCCTCATCCCTCATTCATCCTTCTTCCTCCTCTCCCTCCCTCCCTCATTATCAGCCTCTTACCCTCTCACTCTTCACCCTCCTTCCCCTCTCCTTCCACCTCTTCCTTATCTTCTCCCATGCTTCCCCCCTTTTTACCCCATTCTCCCTTTTCTCTCCTCCCCATTTTCTCTCCTCTTTCTCCTTCCTCCTCCATATCCTCCCCTCATTGTTCTTCCTCCATCTTCTCCATCTATTTTCCCCTCTTTTTACCCCCTCCATATTTCCCTTCTTTCTCCTTTCTTCCCCTATTCTCCCCTCTTTCTCCCATCCTCCCCATATTCCCCCTCTTTCTCCCATCCTCCCCATATTTCCCCTCTTTCTCCCCTCTCATCCTAGGCTACTTCGAGGGTCATTTCTCACCCTGGAACACAAGGGAAGGAGATTCGATTGGCGCCCAAGTGCGGCTGCGGATGAGGGGGCCTTGCTGGGGAGAGGAGGGGGGTGGAGGAGGGGGGGGGGGGGGGGGCGGAGGTGGAGGTGGAGAGGGGGAGGAGATATGGACGGGGATGGGAGGAGGAGGAGGGCGAAAGAAGAAGAGGGGAAGGCGGAGGGGGAGATGAAGAGGGAGGGGAAGGTGAATGGAGGGAGGTGAAGGTGGGGGTGGAGGTGAAGAAGGAATGGGGGGGGGTGATGATGGAAAAGGGAGAGGAGGGGAGGGGGAAGGGGAGGGGGAGGAGGAGGTGATG
>NC_051390.1:44230480-44237980 GCF_015228065.2 Penaeus monodon | reverse complement strand
TCCCCTCCCCTCCCCGCTCCTCCCCCCGCACCCCCACCCTCTCCCATCTCCCGAGCTTGTCAAGAGCAATCTATCTATTTTTTACCCGCTGTTATTGGCCTTTTTCATCTCTCATTCCCGACATTTACTCCCTTTTATTGCCGACTTTACTATTCTCTCTGTGCGTGTGTATCGTTGCTTTTTTACATTTTATTTTATTTAAATGACTTTTTGTCTGTATCTGTTCCGGTGAGACAATATCGGGGTTTCATTAAGTTGTCGAAAGGACTTTTTTTCTGTCTCTTTGTCTCTGTCTTTATCGCGCTCTATCGTCTCTCCCTCTTCCTTCTTTACTTCTCTTCCTTTATTTGTGTGTGTGCGTCTCTCAGTCAAGACATATGACTTTGATATATACTCTGTCATATTTGAAAGAAATAGATTCGTTCAGCCTACAAGTTGGTCAGACAGTAAATAATGTCATAAATAAAAGATGCCCTTTTGGCTGTGGTACTTGACAGAGTGCAATAGAAATATAGAATATATTTTTTTCTATGTGTATTTTCAGCGTTTAAGCAAATACGAGACAGTGTACGTTTTCCAGAAACTAAAATGGTTCGTTTTTCATTTATATCATTATAGTAATCATCATCATCGTCATCATCATGGTCATCCTCATCCTCATCATCATAATCATAATCATAATCATCATCATCATCATCATCATTATCATTATCATCATCATCATCATAATCATCATCATCATCATCATCATTATCATTATCATTATCATTATCATTATCATTATCATCATCATCATCATCATCATCATCATCACCACTGCTCAGAAAAATAGCAGACTCTTTTTCAATCTTGTATTTCTTTCACATTTCGTTGCGTTATCATCCTGTTGCTTCTTTGTTAAGAAGTAGGGAAGAAGGAGAAAAAGGGGGAGGAGGGGGTGGTAGGAGTGGAGGACGAAGAACAAGAGGAGGAGGAAGAGGAGGAGGAGGAAGAAGAAGAGGAGGGGGACGAAGAAGAAGAAGAAGAAGAGGAGGAGGAGGAGGAGGAGGAGGAGGAGGAGGAGGAGGAGGAATAGGAGGAGGAAGACGAAGAAGAAGAGGAGGAGGAGGAGAAGGAATAGAGAGTAGAAAAAAAATAAAGATATGTAATAGGAGGAACGGGGAAGAAAAGGAGGAGGAGAGAGTATGAAGAAGAGGAGGAGGAAGAGGAGAGGATGTGGGATGAGTAATCGGGTCACGGGGGGTGGGGGTGGTGGTGGGGGGGAGATGAGTCACTATTATTTTCAAGCGATGCATTCATCTCCCAAATTTTGCTGAGTCACGTGACCTGTTGAAGACATAAGCCTGACCCCTTTCCCTCTAGCATGCACCTCCCCTCCGTGCAATAAGATCCATTGCAATGATATAAAGCGGTGACTTTGTGCCTCAGATATGCTGAATGTTGACAAAGAATGTTGCAGAGTCATTGTTTGTGATTGGGTATATTATCCGTGAATAATAATTAACGGCTTTTGGGCTTTTCCTTATACTTTCTCTAAGGAAGATGTTGAACTGTGTGGTTTTGAATAGACAGAAACGTGTCAATAACAGAGATCTTTGAACCCGAGTATTTGCATAAATACCGCTGCTTTCCAAAGGGAGGGATTTCATGCAATACATTTACGCGGGCGTGTGTGTGTGTGTTTATGTGTGTTTGTGTGTGTGTGTGTGTGTTTATGTGTGTTTGTGTGTGTGTGTTTATGTGTGTTTGTGTGTGTGTGTGTGTTTATGTGTGTTTGTGTGTGTGTGTGTGTGTTTATGTGTGTTTGTGTGTGTGTGTGTGTTTATGTGTGTTTGTGTGTGTGTGTTTATGTGTGTTTGTGTGTGTGTGTTTATGTGTGTGTGTGTGTGTGTGTGTGTGTGTGTGTGTTTGAGTGTGTGAGCGTGTCAGTGCGTGAGTGAGTGAGTGAGTGACTGACAGAGTGACTGAGTGAGTGAGTGAGTACGCACGTGTGCGTGTGTGAGCGTGCGCGTGTGCGTGCGAGTGTGAATGAGAGTGAGTGAATGTGCGTGTTGATGAAAACATCGTTTAATTCGAGGCATATCTACCCTTTTACGGCATCTTATCATCTTAACATTCACTTATCTATCTATCTTTCTGCTCGTGTCTATGTTCTTTGTCTGTCTACTTTCTCACCCATCTATCTATATACACATCTATAATAACAGCAACAACAACAAAAAATAATAAATAATTACAAATAACAAACAGTAACAACGACAACATGACAAGCACAATAATCCACAAATAAATATTACTGAAATGACAACAAAACACCCTTAATCCATCAGGTTTTAACATCCATTCTCTCCTCCTCGCAGCTCTGGCCAACCTGGGCGTGGTGCTGAGCGAGCAGGGCAGGCTGAGGGAGGCGGAGACAGCGTATCGCGGGGCCCTAGACCACGCCCCCACCATGGCTGACACCCACTTCAATCTGTGAGTTGAGGGGCGGGTGGTATTGAGAGAGGGGGGGGGGGTAAGTGGGGAGGTTGGATGTGCGGGTGAGTCGTTGGGTGAGTCGTTGGGTGAGTCGCTGGGTGAGTGTGTTTGTGTGTGTGTGTGTGATTCATCAATGAGTGACTGATTGAGTGAGTGAGTGAGTCAATGAGTGAGCGAGCAAGCGAGTGATTGAGTGAGTGAGTGAGTGAGTGAATGAGTGAGTGAGTCAATGAGTGACGAGCAAGCGAGTGATTGAGTGAGTGAGTGAGTGAGTGAGTGAGTCAATGAGTGAGCAAGCAAGCGACTGAGTGAGTGAGTGACTGAGTGAGTGAGTGAGTGAGCGAGCAAGCGAGTGAGCGAGTGAGCGAGTGAGTGAGTATGTGTGTGAGTGTGCATGTGTTCGTTTTTGAATGAGTAGGTACATGCTCCATGCCTATAATCCATGATACTGATAGAGTCACTGCCATGACAACAATGCAACCCACACCTGCTAAGAGTACCCACTTCAAAGCCTTCTGCACGCACCTGTTCTGTCCCAGCCGACGACCATTAATACCTTAAGACCACCCACTCGAAAACTGTCCCTCACGAACCGTTTCCTTTCCAGAGGACTGCTCCTGGCGTCGACTGGCCGGCTGGAGGAGGCCATGGCCAGCTACAGGGCGGCGCTGCGATGCCGTCCGTGGCTGGCCCAGGCGCACCTCGAACTGGCCCAGGCGCTCCAGCAGATGGAACGCCACGATGAGGCCATCAGGGTACGTGCCAGCTGTCCGGCAGATGGGAGAAGGGTAGGGGAGGGTGGGGAAGGGGATGAGGGGGAGGGGGAGGAGGTTGTGGAAGGTGGGGGTGAAGGGGGAGGGGGACGGGGGATGGGTAGGAGGTTGTGGAAGGTGGGGGGTGAGGGGGGAGGGGAGAGAAAAGAGGAAGAGGAATAGGATTAGAAGAAGGGGGTTATCAGGAAAGGGGAGGAAGAGGAAGAAAAAGAAAATGATGATGATGATGATGATGATGATGATGATGATGATGATGATGATGAGGAAGAGGAGGAGGAGGAGGAGGAGGAAAACGAAGAGGAAAGGAAGAGAAGGAGGAGGAGGAGAAATAAAAAGGGGAGTAGAAAGATATCTTATGCAGGGGGATGCCTTCCCTCCGACCCCCCACCCCCCCAAGGAAAGATTCCCCCTCCCCCCAACCCTCCGTCCGGGAATACAAAGAGGCAGGATGGTGACTGCGACCAACATGCGGGGGACAATACGTTGACAATACTAACGCGCCCCTGATCACAGAGACACTCAATCTGTCCTACACTCTATCCTACTGTACACACGCGGTGGATTCTCTGTTACTTAGGACAGGGGGATGGGTGAACGACAGCCATCCAGCATTTGATTATTTAATGCCCTAATTCGTATAGTATTTTACTATCCCACCCTTCATTTTCCCTGGTAACTTTCAAGCCCTACCTTACCATCGGGGCCAAGGTTGTAGGGGTAGTAGTAGTCGTAGTAGTAGTAGGGGGTACGTGTCTAAGCAACACTTATACGAGTAAGTACTTATAAGTAAGGGGGTGAGAGGACACCATCGATAGCATGTGTTCTGGATATTTACCAATGTAGGGAAGAAATAACAGATTAAAGGGGGGGGGGGGGAGGAATTGAAATTTATTGAAGTTGTCACATTACAGCTGTTGGTAGTTAATACATCATTCATTTTTCGTTATTATCGTCATCTTTGTAGGAATGGGTAAACAGAAAAAAAAATGGTTTATCATATGAGGAAAGAGGATTGTGGATTTTATAGTAGAAGAAAGAAAAAAAAGGCTCAATATACGCTGTACTTTCCCATTTATATTCAACAGATATATAGACAGATAGATATGACTTAAACAAAGAGATAACCAAATAGATAGATAGAATTAGAACAGACAGATGGATAGATAGTGTAAGTAAATGAGAGAAAGAGAGAATTGCCTGTGTTCTTAACAAATGTATAGTAATAGCGTTTTTAGTCTCAGGATATAGTTTAATTTTAAGAATTAAAGAATTACTAGACTTGATTATAAAATAAAGATTAGATAAAAAGAATAATAAAACATTTAGCTGGAAATAAGAAGAACTTAACGTATGAGGACAGAAAAGTGGATTAATGAAAATAAAGGAATGCTTAGCTAAAGAGATTTAGTTGCGCGTGCGAGAGGGAAAAATAGCAGGGGAAAAAGGTATGGAAAATCTGTAAAAGAAGAGAAAAGAGTAAAAAAAGGCTAAAGGTAGGAAATGCAGACAAAAATAGAGGGAATGATGAACAAACAGGGAAAATGAAAACAGATAAGGTAACATGATTAGCTAATGCAAATGCATTAATCAAAGAGTGAAACCAAAAAGTGATTAAAAAAATGATGTAATGATATGAAAAAAAGTAAAAACGCGTAACTGAAACTAAGAAGGACTAAAATGGTAGTTGATGAAAGAGAAAACGTAAGATTAAAAAAGAACAGGCAACGGAATACAGATCTCACAGGAGCAGATGAAACGGATTAAACGCGATATCAGAATCTGAACCGGATTGCTAAGGGGTCATCTCTTTTTTTTTTTTTAATAATTTTCATGAGCGTATAAACCGTACTTCATAGATCATGAAAATGACAATCCTGATCAGATTAAAAAGGACATATCATTCATTGCCTGCGTCGCAGATTTTTTTTTTTTTTTTAAGATACTTTTTTGTCTCACGAATAAATATACATGATGAAAGCCTTGGTCTTGGGAAAGGTGACCCCTAACCCGGCCGCGTCCTCCCCCAGGTGCTGGAGCTGTGCCGCGGGGCGGGCTCGGCGCCGGCGAGGGACGGCTGGACGCACGCCTGGGCCGTCACCACGTGTCGCCAGCGCCTCGCCCGCGCCCACATCGTCGGCGGACGCCCTCACGCCGCCCTCGAGGAGATCTCCGTGGCCCTCGGCAGCGCCCCTGACGGATACGGCGTTCACGCCCTGCACACGCTGGCGGCAGAAGCTCACCTGGAGGCCGGGGAACACGCCGAGGCACAAGCCGCCCTCTCGCGCGCCCTCACCGCCCACCCGCACCACGTGCCCGCCCACCTCGCCTTCTCCAGGATGCTGCAGGCCAATGTGAGTTGGGGGGGGGGGGGGGTGATGTTGATTGTGATGAATATGGTGATGATTATGGTTAGCATGCCGATTGTCAACATGCTTATGAATATGACTACAGCAAGGGATAAAGATGTTTACTAATAATAGTAATGGTAATGCCCATTATGATTCATGCATTTGATACCAGCCTATACCCCCCATTCTACAGATAAATAACATATTTCGTGATCTTCTTATTGATCATCACAAACCCTCTTCCCCTCTATACGTCTTCCAACTTTGTTTCCTTAAAATCTATCGTCTCCTTTCCCTCTTCCCTCTTTCGCATTAGCCTTTAGCTTCATGTATCCTTCTCTAGTTGTTATCTACGTCCTTCGAACTCTGTCAACTCTCTCCTTTTCTTATTTCCTCCTTTCCCTATTCCTCTTCTTCTGAGGCGTTATCCAATTCCACTTCTCTTCCTTCCCGTTTCTCTCCTTTTCGCTCCTTCTTCGTCTATATATTAGCGATTTTTCACCTTCCTCCATTTTTCTGTTTCTCTCCATTCGAATCTTTTATTTTCTCCCCTTTTCGTTACTTCATTTTCTCCACTTCCGCGTCTTCTTCCTATTTCCACTTTAACTAATTAACCACTTCTCTTCATTTCTGTTTATTCTATTTTTCTCCTCTTTCTCTTACTGTGTTTCCTCTTCTTCCTTTTCCCTGTTTCTCCTCATCCTCCTTCTATTCCCTTCTACCTCCCCACCATTCTCTCTTTCTTATGGTTATCTAATTCTTCTTTTCCTTTCTTTTCATCTTCTTATCATTCCTATGTACTTCCTAATGATCATTCACTCATTCCTCCTCCTCTCTTTTTATTTTTTTATCATCCCATTTTTTCCTATTCCTTCCTAATCATTATCCAATCTCTCCTTTCCATCTCTTTCCAATCCTTGCTTTCCCAATCGCTCCTAATCCTTCGTAATGTTTATATAATCCTTCGCTTCTTTCTCCTTCCTGTCCTTCCTTTATCCTCATCTCTCCTTTGTTCTTCTTTGTAATTCTATTTAAGTCTCCCTCTCATTCTCCTTTTCTAATATATTCTCACTAGTAATTATTCAGTTGTTGCTTTCCCCTCTCCTTTCCATTTCTCCTTTTTCATAATACTTTCTTTTATTCTTCCTCCTTCTCATCCCATCCATCTTTCTATCTTTTCTTCGTTATCCTTCATTTACACCCTTCGTATCCTTGCATCTATCTCTTTTATTCTCCCTTTTTATTTACGCAATTCCTCCTTCCCTTCCCCTTCTTCCTTTTCCTTTATTCCCATCCTTACTACCTCCCCATCTTTCCTTTCTTTTCCTTCCCTCTCATTCTCCCTTTTTATTCTTTCTCATTCTTCCTACCTTCCCATCTTCCCTTCCTTTTCCCTCCTTTCCATCCTTCGTAACTCCCCATCTTTCGTTTCCTTCCCTCCCCATTCTCCCTCCCCATTTTTCCTTCCTTTTCCCTCCCTCCCAACCTCCCCACCTCTCCTCCCTCCCTTCCTCCTTACCTCCCAACCTCTCCTTCCCTTTCCCTCCTCCCCATCCTCCCTACCTCCCTAAGTTCTTCCTGCCGCGTGTCTAACATTTCCACTTCTCTTCCACATTCCAGGGAAGCAGGGTGGAAGAAGCCGAACAGTGGCTCAGGAGGGCCGTGGCTCTGGCTCCTAATGATCCACACGCACACAAACATTTAGGTGAGTCGTTTGGCCGTTGATGGTGGTAGGATAGGGGTGAAGGATATGGAAGGATGAGGGATAAAAGGATAGGTAAGGGAGAGGGTAGAGAATATGTAAGAGAGAGGGTAGAGAATATGTAAGGATGAGGGTGAAGGATAATTAAGGCGTTAGAGTAAAGGATATGGAAGGATGAGGGTGAAGGGCATTTAAGGGA
>NC_051390.1:44222980-44225480 GCF_015228065.2 Penaeus monodon | reverse complement strand
CCTCGAGGAAGAGACCTGAGGACTTGGGGCGTGTTAAAAATACCCCTCGGCTGCTGGGTATTTCATGAAGCCTAGACAAGTAACCACGGACACCTCGAGGTACCTTCCCCACCCTCGTTCTTGTAGTACAGCTGTAGTATCCCAAGGACGTGAACTTGAAGGCCACGTGTCAAGGCACTGGCTCTGGTAGTTAGGTTAACCAATCATGGGAACTGCTGAGATGTGGACCTGAAAATACTACTATTAATAACAGTAACAATAGCTTTAGCAGTTCCAATATCCAGAGTCATCCCGCCTGTTTATAATCCAGGATCCCATGATGGAAGAATTCGATGTTTTACTTGTTTATTCCTTAGATATAGCTCTCTCCCCCACAAGGTTTAGGGTTAACAAACGATTGGGATAGGTCGAGGGCTGGCGTTTAGAAAACTCAGCCTGAACATCATGCTGTATTATCGAAATCCATGTTTACCCTGAACGAGACAGACGAGACTTGCGTGACCCAGGAAAAAGGTGTTTAAGAATGGAGACTTTTTTTTTTTTTTTTTTTTTTTTTTTTTTTTTTTTTAACATCAAGGAAACTAGAAAAAATATGTAATTTTCTTCCAGAACAGTAACAATAATCCGGTCTTATCTCCCCCCCCCTTCCCCCTGTACATGGACTATTAAGACCAGAGATGTTGATAGTCTTCTGTTCTCAACTACAAAGCGACGTCCTGTAGTCAGATGAGGGTCGACGTATCGCCTGAGTTATCAACGAAATGGTCTCCGGATGTCTTTGTGTTCAGTAACTTAATGTCATAAAAATAACAAAAAAAAAAAGATATGTGTATAAACCTTAACGCTACAGAAAGGTTGCTAAAACAAAAATGAAAAAAAAAAACATAAAAAAAATGTAATCAAGTAGAATTATGTAAATAGCCTGGAATAAAAATATCGATTTTTTAAGAACCCTTTTCTGAAGTTTCTTCCTGAGCACCCTTAAGTCTCTTTATGCTCCCCCATCCCCACTACTCCTCATTATCCCACCCCCTCCCACCCCCCTCATTCCGATGGCGCTCAACCGATAAAGAGTTGCCTCCCCCACCTTCAATCTATCCCCCCACCCCACCCCACCCCTTTTTCACCACATTCAAATGGCGCTCAACCCGTACCAAGTGCCCAACCCCTTTATATATACCCCTCAGACGCGGTACAACCCCTCCCTCTCCCTCTCCCCCTCAGCCATTCAGATAGCGCTCAACCGGTGAAAAATTCCCTTGTCCCTCTCTTCCCCGTTCCGTTTCTAATCCCCCCGCCCACCCACTATCCCCTACCCACCCCTGCCGTATTCAGCTGAAGCTCAACCCTGAAGAGCGACCCTCCCTCCCTCCTTTCTACCCCCCCCTCCCACTCCCCTCAAATCAGATGGCGTCTAGGTATAAGAAGTGCGTTTCCAACCCCCTTCCACCCCCTTGCGCCCCTCTCTCCATGCGATCCCCTCCCTAGTTTTCCACTCAGATGTCCCCTCCCCTCTTTCTACCTCCCTCATGACCTTTTTACCCTCCCTTCCCCCTTCCTATCCCTCCCCTTCTGCTCTAATATGTGCCTAAGCCTATCACCACAACAGCCGTGTCTGTGACGTGCTCTGCGACTTTCAGCCTTAAAGAACGACGGCCTATGCTTCCTTATATATCTTTTTATACGAAGAAGAATGTCCTTTTATCTGTCTCAAGGATTTATAGAATATCCTTGTTTTTAAGAGAGAAGTACGCTAGTGTAGACACACGAAAACAGTGGCTGAACTGATTAGTCGTTTGGTCAAAAAAGGAGAAAAAAAAAACACACACAAAAAAAGTAAAAAATCTGCCGATTTTCACTGGTTTGCGAGTAAACTAGGACAGCCAGTTAGAAACGAGAGCACACACCGCACTCATGAATCATTCCTGCACCATGAACATTGCAACCGTTTTTTGGCGATTTTGAGCTTAATTGCGCGATGATCTAAGGCTGAGAGTCGCTGACCACAAACCACAGTGGACAACCAGTATAAAGGAACCGTATTATATACATTGGTGTTTCAATCCAAATAAACAATGTGCCGATAATAGTGATATGTTATAATTAATATCAAATATATTATGTGTTCATTAATGCAGTGTGTTTCATTTATCACCTCCTATTTTGCGTTTATTTCAGTCAAATGGAGAAATGGGAGTGGAGTTTTGAGAAAAAATATTCTACTTTTTACTCTTTCTCTGTTTCTGTCTCCCCTACTTTCTCTCTTTGTCTTTGTCTCGCTTTCTTTCTTTCTGTCTGTGTTTCTGTGTCTCTCTCTAATTCTTCCTTTCTCTCTCTCTCTGTCTCTTTCTCTCTCTCTCTCTCTCTCTCTCTCTCTCTCTCTCTCTCTTTCTCTCTCTCTCTCTTTCTCTCTCTTTCTCTCTCTCTTTCTCTCTCTCTTTCTCTCTCTCTTTCTCTTTCTCTCTCTCTCTCTCTCTCTCTCTCTCTCTCTCTTATATAT
>NC_051390.1:44207980-44212980 GCF_015228065.2 Penaeus monodon | reverse complement strand
AGCAATTTCTTGAGTTAATTAACCTTTCTACAGCCTTACATGGGGAGTAATAAAAGCATTAATACCAATACATAGCTGTATAATTCTTATACGTATCACCACAAATCCTAGAAGTACAAATCGCATGGTCTTCATCACTTTGGGTCTGCGACTGTAACTTGGAATCTCGACTGGAGATTCTTTCTGCAGCTCACACATTTTCAGGCAACCCATTCCTATTTTATGTAGGAATGTTCTAATTTAGGAACAAAGAATATGTTCATAAATTAACCTCAGCTCTATTTTTTATAAAATATTTCTCTATTACTAAATCATATTACATCTAGTTTTCTTTATGTTACCTTTTTTTCAAAATTAAACATGCTGAAGACATCAATAGATTAATTATACAATGTCATTCGTATAAGTCCCACTCTGTACACACACACACACACAAATAATAATAATAATACAACATGGGCCACAGTTAACATCAGATGCCATTGACGGCATATTGATGCTTCTTTCAACGTAAATCTTTGCCTTATTTCAACACAATAATATAGTTTTGTATATGCCTAAAGAATCTTGGGTATTTAATGAATTCTCTCCCTTGCCTAAGATATAGGCGCAAAAAAAAAATAAATAAATGAATGCTTCTGCTTAACATTTGAAGTTGGCCAAAAAGGGAAGATGGCGTCCCGGGATTCTTGGAACGTAGAGAGAGACTTCAATAATTCTTTTTGTCTTTACATTATCAGGTCACTATATAATGTTCGGACGTAATATAAATTCACATAAGGTTAATTCAGATTTTACAAGTTCATGGTAAACAATTGTACTTAATGGAATACGAACTTAATTAAAACAAATTGAATTTTCCATTTACTTAGGGCTGCACGCACCATCCACACACAAGGGGTCACCTGTATGAAACGATTTTTCCCTTGCATACACTATATATACACACACACAAATACTTTTGCGTATATCAGAAAATACATGAACGTAGCAAAATGAGTTAAATATACCATGCACCAACAACAGATGAATTTTGGTTTATATTCTTCTCGGCAACCCGAGGCATTACAACATGAATGGCTAAACGGGTAGATGGACTCCCTACACTTCTTCAATATGGTTTACACTGTCTAGCGGATATCAAAATATCCGCTAGACTAAAAAATCACATTAACGATGATTTTTTTAGTAGAGAGACTGAGAAAATGGCCATAAAGAACTCTCAAGATAGGTCTTTGCATAAAGTAAGGCTACTGCCATTCGTTAAGGCCAGTGAATAATTGCTCTTCCACTCAATGCCACATTATGTCATATCTCTTTGGTAAAAGCAAAGAAGACTCCCAGTTGATCTTTACTGAAATTTATGACCTAGATTAAGCTTGTTAAATATAAAGTGGGGACAACTGTTGACCTTTGCAAGCATGTGCATTATGGAGGCCACGGTATCTCTTCATGTAGTCCTGTTTTGAGCAATTACCCATCCGAGTCAACGGCCGCCGCGTTGTTCCCTTGGGCAAGGAACTTCACCTTGATTGCCTACCTAGCCACTGGGTGGCCAAGCCAGCCCAAGTCAGTGCTGGTCAAAAAAAAAAAAAAAAAAGGTAACTCCGGCACTCTCCGTGGAAAGGAACTGGGGACCCTACCACGTACTCACTCCAAGAGCATCACAACATAAAAACTACAATTAAGTATCATGCTGTGACCACGGCGGCTCAGACATGAACCTACCGTTAAAAGAAGAAGAAATAACTTCACATTCTGGCAGTAGCTATTAACAAAATGGTATATAAAACTTCTTAACATGACTGTTTGTCAAACAATAATTAAACTTATTAGTAGTTAACACAACCTAGTGGTATAAATACATAGTATATTTTTTTCTATTAAATCTATGTCATCAGATACATCTTTATGTTTCTATTTAACACCTGGTCAACGCGTAACTGAATAGCAGTTTACGCAGCAAGTTTCCTTCATCCTTCACGCCATGCGGCTACTGGCTAGTTTCTCCTTCACCTTCCGGCCTTGATATGTGCGTTAATACACGTAAGAAATAGTTATGTTTTACTTTCCTCAAAATCTAACTTAAGTCACCGAATAAATATTCTCCAAAACCTGATGTGACACAAATTAAAATTCGGTTAATAAAATCAAATGTCACGGTATGATAAAAAGAAAATCGGGTTGGTAGGGGTTTGTGTTTAAAAACACGGCCCAATGTTTACATCACTATCCTACACAGTTAAGTAGTACAGGTGAAACTCACAACTCCGTGGAAATTTCGAAATTCGCATATTTCTTCTCGCTGGCAGTAGCTGGAGCAACTGTGTGTTCACCTTTGCGACTTCTCTGCTGTTGAAATTTGGCTCGAAGCCACTGCATTACATATCATTAAAATTTATTCCACAACAAATCTCCTTAACACACAGAAATAATAGAAAAAATAATTATATTTGGGCTGTTGAAAACCTGTACACAAAACGAAATATCACAAATATCACCAAGCAGATTATATATTTTTTATAGCATGGATACATATGGCCAAGTCAATTCGTATTCTATCCTTAAAATGTATAGTCAGTTTTATAAAAAAAAAAAAAAAAAAAAAAAAAAAAAAAAAAAAAAACGAAAGCGTGATGTATAGGGAACTTTTAGCATAACGAAAAAGTACTTTACAAAGTGCAAATTACAAGAGAGATTACCTTTAGGAAAAAGGTTTGCTTCCGATGAAAGGTGAATTATGAAGCGTATTCACGTTGACAAATATATAAAGGGTATGAATGAGAATGAATATCTTCACAATATAAGAGATGTATTTGACCGGTTTCGATTGTATCTTCGAAACCGGTCAAATACATTTCTTGTATTGTGAAGATATTCATTCTCATTCATACCTTTTATACAAAGGTGAATTATATATTATTCACCCATTTGGTCAAGTTTACCTTTAACCAACACAAATTTATCCTTCTTTATCCTTCCGTATGTTGTACAGTGCAAGAATTTACAAATTCACACGAAAAGTTTATTAAATGATATCTACCATAGAAAGAAAAAAATAATATCTTGATGGGTAATGATATATATGAATTAACGACAAAAAAGGAAAGAAAGAAGGAAAAAAAAGAAAAAAAAGAAAAAGAAAAGAGAGAGAGAGAGAGAGAGAAAAAATATATATATGTTACCCCAATACAAAAAAATATACCTGAAAATATAATACAGTTACAAAAATCGACAGTGAACTCTTAGACATGAATATTAATGTTAATGAATATGTAAAACTACATCAAATAATAACATTCAAAAAATATAAAACTAAACTACACTATACATCAATTCAAGGGAATAAAAGCAGAAAACTTATCATGACATTCTATTTATACAAGTTCTCACGGAACGCGAATTTGCATATATTAAATTTTTCATGTTCTTTTTGTGTATGTGTGTATAGCGGGGGGGGGGGGGGGGGGTACACGCACACATACATAAATGTGTGTGTGTGTGTGTGTGTGTGTGTGTGTGTGTGTGTGTGTGTGTGTGTGGATTGTACACGCACACATACATACATATATGTATATATATATATATATATATATATATATATATATATATATATATATATATATATATATATATATATATATATGTATATATATATATATGTGTGTGTGTGTGTGTGTGTGTGTGTGTGTGTGTGTGTGTATGTGTGTGTATGTGTGTGTGTGGATGGATGTCGCGGAAAATACAATAAAACCCCGAAGAGCTTAACAAGGCAAAACGCAGCGAGAGAGAGAGAGAGTGAAACACAGGCGGACACACAGAGATGCTGAGAAGGACCCTCGGAAACTTCTGCAAATGATTCTAATTGCGACATCAATTTTTGCATCACACTCCCCGTCGTCTTTTTCTCTTTATCTCTTTTTAGCACGCCATCTAGTATCAGCAGCTTTTGAACGCTCGCCAAAAAGGAGGCAGACGCACAGACACCGAAACCTTCCATAAACACACTAATTGGCAACTCGTTTTTCTGAAAGGACGTCGCTCGCGTCTTCAGCTCCAGTGAGACGCGGGGGGGGGGGGGGAGGCGTGCAAGGGGAAAGAGGATAGGGAGGAAAGGGAGACAGGGAGCAGGGGAGAAGAGAAGGAAAGGGAGAGAGGAAAGACTTGGTACAAGAGGGAGGGAGGGAGGGCGGGGAAGGGAGGCTGTGTGGGTAGGGACAAAAGGGTTAATAAGGATAAGGAAGGAGGATAGGAAAGGAAGAAGAATAAGGAAGTATGGGTAGGGGGAAGTGTGAGAAGACAAGACCCAAGGAGAAAGAAGGAAGTGACAAGGTGAGAAAAAAGAGAGGAGGTAGAGAGGGAGAAAGGATAACATAAGATCCTGAAGGTTGGGTAAGGGTAGTGAAAGGAGAAGGCGAGAGGGATAAACCATGGCCAGAAGAAGGGAGAAAAAAAAGGAAGTGGAAAGAGACGATGAATAATTAGCAGCGGCGGAAGGGTTAAACGCAGGGACTGAGAGGGGGAAGGAAATACAGAAAGTAAAGTGAAAGAGTGCAAAGAGAGACCAAAAAATAAAACACACAAAGAAGGGATAAGTAACACGTTTTTCTTCTCTTTTTCCCTTTACTATTTTCTTTTATCTTGCTGTCTATCTATCGATCTACCTATTTTTTCCACCTGTAATTATCTATCTAGTTCTCCTGAAAATTATCATTTTATTCTTTCTCTTCCGTTTATTTTATTTTTCCTTTCTAGTTTCCTTTATTATTTTATTTTTTGTTTTTATTCATGTCATCTCTTTTAATATTCTTTATTATCCCTCCATGTTTTATTGTACAGCCTTCTTCCTATTTCTATTTTTTCTTGTTTTTTGCATTTCTTCTTTCTGTCTCTAACAGTTTATATGTTTTTCCTTCTCACATTTCCTATTCTTTAGTCTCGCACTCTTTTTCCTTTATTTTCCTTTCTTACCTGTATCCTTTTCTCATTTCATCATCTTT
>NC_051390.1:44182073-44187073 GCF_015228065.2 Penaeus monodon | reverse complement strand
AATGGCAATTTCTTTCTGTTTATTTCGACTGAATCCTTGCAAAACTACTGCCGCAAGAGCAAACACGCGCGTTGAGAATTTCGCAACACAAATCCACGAGTTGTGCTTTGAGTGTAGAGGACCTTCATACTTCGTTTACATATTGACTTTCGGTAGTAACTGCCATGTATGTTATCTTTTATCTTTCCTCAGTATTTCTAATCTAGTCTTTGACCCTGTATCTCCTGTCTCCTCTTGTCCTAAATTTTAATCTTGTTCACTTGTTTTAGAAGTATTAATCATATGTTTCATTACTTTTGGTTGGCAGTGGCATGTCTCTTAAGAAGCGTGAATGGGACACTGAAGCGTCCCTTGGGTAGGGTGTAGCATCTGTTTGCCTCCCCTGCTAGGGTACAGTTCAGATTTTAAATGAAGTGAACACTTCTGAAAAAGGTAAAACTATATAGTTTGTGTTCTCGTGAATGAGAATGTTACTATTTATTAAGTTCTGACTAAGGACAGGCTTATCAATAAAGATTGAGAACAGGTATTCATGGTTTGTAAATTTAGATACTAATAATTGATATTTTAAAAATTTGATAAGGTAGGAAGTTAAGTCCTACAGGTTGACTTCCCCTAAAACTACAAGCAAATATCTTCCCCGTTCCTCTTGTTTGCACAGCTGAAGGAAAATTGGGTATAAGGAGGAGGAGTAAACCATACTCTTCCTCTGCTTGCAGTATCCTGTCATTGACAACTGACGTCAGGATCATCGTGAGAGAGCCTATGGCAGGAGCTGGTGACGGGAGGGACTCGAGGAGCCGCTGTGAGGTGCTGCTCGACGTCCAGAACGACGAGACAAAGCTCTGACCTGAGAGACCTCAACAGTTCCTGCGTATAGTTCCACTTGTTGATTCGTGAAAGCCAAGTGTGAGTATAGTTAAAGTACTTTACTCTCTCTTAAGTGGATATATTACAGGGGTGAATGTGATAACTCTAACCATTTTTATTGCAGGAGCAAGATTTAGTGAAACTGATTACTGATCTTGCTAGTTTTTCTTTATTGCTGATTCATTCCGGGTTTCATTAAGAACTATCAACTCACCATCGTGCAAGTGACTGGATGGCTCATTATATTTCTGTAATACAGTCCACAATTGTCATATTCACTATTGTACAAGGGAGAGTCATTATATTAGTAACAAATGTTGATTCATATTAATCATTTGCCATAGACCCCAAAGGAGTGGAGATTCTTTTAAGTTAATTAAATTGAATATCGAAGGTCAGTGACCTTTTGAGGGCTAGGGTGCTAATAATTAAATTATTCAGGTGTAATTCCCCACAACGCGCATGCCTAATTTATGATAATTTTTGGCATTTTTTGGCATTCGTCGACAAAAGGCATAGTACATTCAATCAGACTTACAATAGACATATCCTTTCAGACAGGTACAAAACTTGATAATACACAATAACTTTCTGTATAATCACTCAACATTTGATGACATTATGATATGGAATACTCACCCTTGAAATTTCTCCACTAATCATACACGCCAAACAGCATCCATTGATAAACAATTTATTCATTAGCTAGATATACTACTGCTATCAAGGTGTTGCCACTCGATGGGTTAGTTTACCAAAGGGGTATAGAAACTGTACTAATGTTCCAAACCGCATCGCTGGTCCTGGCACAGTGGTGCGGGTAAAGTGAGCAAGGAGATCGTCCACATCCTTGTTAACATCTGAAGTAAGATCTTCCAGAACTGCGAGGTACCCGACGATAGAATTATTGTGGTCAAACTGTGTTAAGTTCTACATTAGTACAGTGTTCACCCGAGGGTGTTTCCCTTGGACAGGTGAGGGAAGGGGATTGTGCCCGGAGGTTTGCCAGGGCTATTTTTCATTGTTTCGCTGCTTTGGGCAAACAGACGGACCTGTAATGCTATGGGATACCTTCAAGAAATTCATTAGCAACTGCCTAGGAACAAGAGTAAAATAAGCATTTGTATCTGGTTGTTCCACCTCGTGGTTGACCTGGACGCGAAGGGTGTTGTGATCCCAGTGCTGAATCAGCCTATCAGCTGGTAACCTCCTACCATATTTAATTAGGTTGATCTCCAAGCTGATGGATAGTAAAACAGTAGATATCAGCAGCATCCCTGTTGAAGGTGTGATCATCCTTCTCTGAAAGGGGAAAGGAGATTGATGGGACTGCACCAATCGCTAAGGCATTACATTACTCGTGATAACAAGTAAGGTTCTTACTCTTCCTTTTGAGATGTATCAAAGATTATCTACTCTTGAAACTATACAACACATCGTATCCCGGTGGTTCAAGCGGAGTGCCATCGTGAGTTCGATCGTGGGCTGCTTGCACACTGCATCGACCTAAAGAAGGCGTTCCAGACGGTGCGTCGGGAATCATTTAGACTTGGGGGAATTCCAACAAAGATTATTGGATTATAGAAATCCTGTAAACTGGTACTGAAAATGCTACGAAGCGTGTAAGAGGCTGTCTAGCTTCTTCCCTGTGGATACAAGAGAGAGGCAGGGTTGTTTTGTTGCACCGACACTTGTCAACACTTGCATGAACTAAATACTGGGCAGAGCTACTGTTCATACATAGGCATTATCAAGATCACCTATCTTGACTTTGCTAACGATGTTACTATCTTATCTGACTCTCTGGAAACCCTACCGGCGGGTCTAGATGCAATTAGCAAGCGAACCCCTTAGAGTTGGACCAAAATAAGGTCTAGGGTTTTATATCCTTGGTAGTGTAGTTCATAACTCTTGGTTGTCGGACTAGGAAATATGTAGACAGATTGGCCTAGCAACATGAACTCTCTCGGCGAGAGAATTTGGGTACAGGACCATGTGTTCAACCAACGGTTACACTGTGAGACCATATTAGGCTCGCTTCTCCGATGACAATTGGTAAATGTATATGCACACGCAAAGCCAAGCATTCCTTCACCCTTTCCACTCTCTCTTTACCTTCCTTACAGTTTCTCACTTTCATTATTCCATAACCAGAGAGAGAGAGAGAGAGAGAGAGAGAGAGAGAGAGAGAGAGAGAGAGAGAGAGAGAGAGAGAGAGAGAGAGAGAGAGAGAGAGAAGAGGAGGGAGAGGGAGAGAGAAGAAAAAGTTAATACTCAAATGACTGTATTTTATGTAAGTGTACTTATCTACATATATCCACTACAATCACATCACATATAATCACTTAGTTCAGTGATATATATATTACCATATCTATTGCTCTGTGAGTCTTGACATCCTATATTTTACTTCATCATATCATCAATACATTTAACTAGTTTCATTTTGTCAATATACTGTTAACTTGTAAATGTGATATCCTGTAATTTCCTATCATATTTTCATACCTTGTATTCTCATAACAAGAACAAGAACAAGAGAAAAAAAATATATATATTTTTTCAAACTGGAAGGAAAATCCATCACAGGAATAACTTACAAAAAATCGCCTCGGGAATTGAGAAGCAAATGGAATGCGGGTTTGGGTCTTGTTGTAGGGGAGGAAGTGGATGGGGGAAGGGGAGGGGGAGGAGGAGGAGTGTGTGTGTGTGTGTGTGTGTGTGGGTGTGGGTGTGGGTGTGGGTATGGGTGTGTGTGTGTGTGTGTGTGTGTGTGTGCGTGTGTGCGTGTGTGTGTGCGCGCGCTTTAGTGTGTTTGTGCGTGTGTGTGTGTGTGTGTGTGTGTGTGTGTGTGTGTGTGTGTGTGTGTGTGTGTGTGTGTGTGTGTGTGTGTGTGTGTGTGTTGTGTGTGTGTGTGTGTGTGTGTGTGTGTGTGTGTGAGAGAGAGAGAGAGAGAGAGAGAGAGAGAGAGAGAGAGGGAGGGAGGGAGAAAGAATTTCACTGATACTAGTTCATCTCTTTATATAGTGTCTAATTAAGTCTAAATATGTAAAGGAAAATGCCATGGAACTTATCGTTTAATATTATCATTGTTAATGTTATAATAATAATAGTAATTATAATAATCATTATTATTATTACTGTTATTACTATAATTATTATACTAATGATCATTTCCATTATTATTACCATTTCTTTCACACTTTCCTTCCCTACCCAAAACTTACATCGAGAAAAATAAGAACAAAAAACCCACAACAAATTACTACAGAAACAACAAAAATAAAAGAGTCTCCCCCCAAATATATTCCAAGTATAAGGACAAGACCGCACGGACGGGTAGAAAACGAGTCGGATCCTACGCCCTCTCTACCTCGCCTGAATGGATTCCCGGACCCGAGAGACGCCTCACAATGGCATATGAAGGAATTCAATCCGGGAGCTCAACATGGACCCAGCACCGCCGTCACTACTAGGGCGGAAGGTTAATCTTGGCGCGGCACTCCGGTCGCTCCTTGGTGGTGCGCTGGTGTGTGTTAGTATGTTGTGTGTGGGAGAGGGTTGTGTGTGTGGGAGAGGGTTGTGTGTGTGGGAGAGGGTTGTGTGTGTGGGAGAGGGTTGTGTGTGTGGGAGAGGGTTGTGTGTGTGGGAGAGGGTTGTGTGTGTGGGGGAGGGTTGTGTGTGTGGGAGAGGGTTGTGTGTGTAGGAGAGGGTTGTGTGTGTGGGAGAGGGTTGTGTGTGTGGGAGAAGGTTGTGTGTGTGGGAGAGAGTTGTGTGTGTGGGAGAAGGTTGTGTGTGTGGGAGAGGGTTGTGTGTGTGGGAGAAGGTTGTGTGTGTGGGAGAGGGTTGTGTGGGGGGGGGGGGGTTGTGTGTGTGGGAGAGGGTTGTGTGTGTGTGTGGAGTGCGGTTATGTATGTGTATTAGTATGTGAGGGTGGGTGGGTGGGGGTTGTATGTAGGGTGCGGTTGTGCGTGTCTGTGAGGGGATGGTGTCTGTTAGTATGTGGGAGGGGGAGAGGTTGTGTGTGTGTGTGTGTATGTTTGTGTATGTGTATGTATGTATCGGAGACTATCCAGACAGAAAAAAAAAAAATCCAGGTAAAAATCAAACGGAGACGCTAATATTTTACA
>NC_051390.1:44171025-44174473 GCF_015228065.2 Penaeus monodon | reverse complement strand
CCCTGTGACGGGGAGGCTGGGGGGCGGGGGGGGGGATGAGAAGTAAGAGGGAAGAGAGAAAAGGGAGAGGATTAAGATGTGAGGAAGAAAAAAAAGGAGAATGAGAGAGAGAGAATGAGAGAGAGAGAGAGAGAGAGAGAGAGAGAGAGAGAAAGTTAGTGAGAGAGAGAGATCGCTAGAAAGGGGAGAGACACACACACAGAGAAGCAAAGAAAGGAAAAGAAAGTAGGAGAGAGAGAAAGAGAGAAAGGGGAGAGAAGAAAAAAGAGAAATAGGGCATCAAGAGATAAAAAAAAATAGAGAGATAGAATCTTAAAAAAAAAAATCATAAAAGACAAGAAACAGACCAAAGAAAACGAGCAGACGAAGTTGTAGAAGTCACAAGGCTGCAATGGAGAGATTAAAATTCTGGCTGTAATTAGAATCCCAACTTTTTATTTAATTACCGAGAGTTCTCAGAGAGGAAAAAAAAAGGAGAACGAAAAAAACGGATAAGAACTTTATTACCTTATCTAGGGAGAAGACGCCACGACGAAAGATTATGGCGAAAACACCGACCTGTGTTTCATACGTGGAAGTTGGTGGATAAGTGTGTATATACACATGCAGACATATAGTTCACAGATGTAGACACACACATTCACTCACACACACACACACACACACACACACACACACACACACACACACACACACACACACACACACACACACACACAAACCCCGCACACACACAGACACACACACACACACACACAACACACACACCACACACACACACACACACACACACACACATATATATATATATATATATATATATATATATATATATCATCATCATCATCAAGGGGCTAACGCCGACGGGGGCGCATGGCCGCATCCACCCTTCGCTTCCAGCCACGAGGATCCCTCGAGGCGAGTCTCCAGGCAGGCACACGGCCCATCTCTAGTTCCTCACGACAGGTCTCGTCGAGCTGCCCAAGCCATGATCTCCTAGGACGTCCCACAGGTCTCCTCCACCCAGGGTTGTCTCGTAGAGAGACAACCTGGTGGGCAGGGTCGTCCATAGGGAGGCGAGCTAGGTGGCCATATAGCCTGAGTTGGCGATCCCGGATTATGCAAGTAACAGGTCCCATGCCGGTCTCACGGTGTAACCGCCGGTTGGACACGTGGTCCTGCCAACTGTACCCCAGATTCCGGCGAAGGGACTTGTTAAAAAAGGCATCAAGGCGAGACTCCAAGGCACTGGATAGCGTCCATTTTTTCGCTTCCATAGAGAAAAAACTGGAAGTATCAAGGCCTTGAAGACACGCAGCTTGGTCCTTCTGCATAGGTACCGACATCTCCAAAACGCTCTTGTTGATCGAGTTCATGGCTCCTGTTGCCAGCCCCAATCCGTCTACTGACTTCCTGGTCTGACAACCCGAGATATGGACTACACTACCAAGGTATGTAAAACTTTCTGGACTTCAACGTCCTCGCCGCAAGCATGGATGACTGAAGGGGTTCCCCCTAACAGGCCCCCAAAGTCCTGAATCTTGGTCTTGGTCCAGGAGCCCCTCTAAGCCTAGGGGCTTCGCCTCATTGCTAAATGCATCAAGAGCCCCCACAAGTGACTCCAAGGACTCAGATGGGATGGCAACATCGTCGGCAAAGTCAAGGTCCGAGCCCTTTAATATTGCCTAGTGTTGCTCCGCACGATTTTTGGCTAGTAGCTCTGCCCATTATCCAGTCCATACAAGTGTTGAAAAGTGTGGGTGCAAGGGACACAGCCTTGCCTCACCCTGAATTAACGGGGAAGAATTCGACATACCCCCACCACACTTTACAGCACTTTCAATACCAGTATAGAGGCTTGCTATCAGCCAATAATCTGTGTCGGAATTCCCTGAGCCTCAGGATCTCCCATAGCGATTCCCGATGCACCGAGTCCAAACGCCTTCTTGAGGTCGATGTAGGCTGCAAGCAGCCCACGACCAAAACTCACGACGGCGTTCCACAATTATTCGAAGCGCTAGTATACGGTCTATTGTGGACTTGCCAGGAGTAATCCAGACTTTCTCCGGTCCCCTTTGGGGTCTCAGTAGGTGGTTGCGGATCCGTTTCAGAAGAATGTGAGCGAGAACCTTGCCTGGTATGCTGAGCAGTGTAATGCCACGGTGTTGCTACAGTCCCATCGATCCCCTTTCCCCTTCCAGAGAGGGATGACCACGCCCCTCAGCAGGTCAGGGGGAATGGTACCAGACTGCCAAATGGCAGTCAGGATTGTATGCAGGCCCCGAGCCATAGGTTCAACCCCCAGCCTTTAGCAGTTTTAGCAGGGATATCACATATGCCTGCAGCTTTCCCACTCTTCAGCTTGGAAATCGCCAGCCCAACCTCTGTTAGGGTAGGAGGTTCCTCGCTGATGGGTGGGTCCGGCGCAGGCACTGAGACATCGCTTGCATCCAAGCTAACTGTTGGAGGATCCCACCTGGTTAAACTGTTCAAAATACTCAGCCCAACGTTCACGAACCCCAACCATGATCTGAGATGATCCCTTCCAATCCCCTGATCGGACTGCAGTCATCTGTGAGGAGGGCTTAGGGTTCAGTTTTCTCAGGGCTTGGCAGGTCGGGCGAAGGTCATTTACCAAGAAATGGCCTTCGACCTCCTCAGCAAGTTCCTGATGAACTGTTTTCCTTGGTCCCCTTCTCAGCAGTGTCCGAGCCCTGAGCGCACCATGGCACGTGCGCCAAGACTTGTTTCCCATCAGCCGAGCCTTGCGACAATGCTTCAGTGGCCTCTATGTCTCCAGGAGATGGTATTCTGCCTTGTCCTTGGGCCGTTACTCCAATGGACTCTCCTGAAGCTGCTTTCGTCGCGTGTTACGCGCTGAGGACTCCCCACAGAGCAACTGGAGTCCGTCAGGGTTGCTGGTTTCTGGAAATCGGTCAGAGACTGCCGTGGGCGAACCCACGGGCACACTCCTCCTCCTTAGTCTGTCCACAAGTGAAACACCTAGGGTGGCCACTGGAAGGGACGGGAGTTTTAGTGGAACCCGCAAGGTTAGCCACCAGCAGCCCTATGGTCGGTGCCGCAAAGGGACACACCTCAGACACTTGCAGCAGTCGTAAACCTTCAGTTCTGGTGGGATCCTCCATCGCGTGTGCTGCAAGAATGTTGGTCGATCTCCTGGCCACGGAGGTCCCGTATCGCTGTACCAAGGTCCAGGCGTGCGAGTTGGAGGTCCTGATACCAGGACGGCCAAAGAATCCCTCATATATAAGTGTGTATAATATATAATGATAAAGTGTCGATATATTATAAGTATATATATATATAT
Source organism: Penaeus monodon (assembly GCF_015228065.2). Taxonomy (NCBI): domain Eukaryota; kingdom Metazoa; phylum Arthropoda; class Malacostraca; order Decapoda; family Penaeidae; genus Penaeus; species Penaeus monodon. Next base: position 44,171,145 of record NC_051390.1, on the reverse strand, counting down.
ATATAGTGCTATAACCCCACACATACAGTGCAGATAGAATAGTGCGTGTGTATAGATAGAGTGAGATAGTGTGAGATAGGCACTAGATACGATACGATACATACATACATACATGCATAA